>NW_027114863.1:1738754-1752316 GCF_000696795.3 Halyomorpha halys
ATATATAAATATTTGTACTTATAGATTTCCATTTGTTTTTTACTATTTGTTCTTTTCTCTTACTTATTTTAATATTACTCTTCTCATCAAGCCTTTATCTTCTTATAATACTTAAACTATTCATGTCTTTCAACATTATTTATGTATTGATAATGTTTGTTATTTTCTAATCATTTTGTATATCTTTCTATTCATTGGTTGTTATCTTGTTTATTGTTCTTAGCCCTGATGGAGGCTTGAAATCCTGGCCGAAACATTGGGACTAATAGGTTTTTACATATTTGTGTTCTTCACTGACCACACTCCCAATCATCTCCTCATTTTATAAATCCACGGTCAACTATCTTCTGATCCTTACTGGATCTCCCTCCCGATACCTGATGGGCTTTCAAACTAAGCTGCATTAATAATAAACTACATTAACTTCATTAACAATAAACTGCCAAGCAAATAATTTTTAATTGCATCTTCTTTAAGGGACAAAGGCTAAACTTGAGGGAAACTGAACTTGGTGTTCTCACAGAAAATGATTTCCCTCAGCTAGTCACTTAATATAACTATCCGTATTATAAACAAGTTATTTACTAGCAGAAAAACTCAGTGGACCCAGCCCACTTCAACCTGGGGCAAAGAGGACTGGCTCCTGAAAGACCATGAGGCAGAGGAGTAGCAGAAGAGGGATAACAACCAACTGTTGAAACTGGAAAATAAAAAATAATAACTTCAAAATTTGAAATTGTTACATTTGCAGCCTTTAGTTAATCGAACTGCAGCTGCACACCTATATTGCTTAACAGGGCAAGGCTGAATAAATAAATAAAAAAGTCTGTCTAGGCATAGAAAGAACATTGATTTTGTTATTATGTTTACAGTATAATCTCAGTAATCCACACTGGTGTAAAAAAAAATTTACTTTTTTTCATAAAAATTTTTTTGAGGTTAATAACTTCTAATGAAATTTTTATTAAATTATCATAACATGGTACGTTTTGGGACCACTGTCCAATATTCATGTACTTTAAACCTCATAATTTCATATATGTCACACTTTACACTGTTCTCTCTTTTCTACCATAACTTATTTGTGCATCTTCACTTCTCCTTAGCACAGCCATTCAATTACCATGTTATGATAATTTAATACAAGTTTCATTCAACTGGAAGTTATTAACCTCAAACAATTTTTTATGAATTGACTCACCAGACTTCCTAAAGAGAAAATCCAGGTTACTTTTTTTGTGCAAACTCAAAAGGTGATATCATTTATGTTTTCAAATAAAATTGCTCATGTGCAAAGGACATTCTTAACTTCCTGATCTATAGGCAAGTTATTGTAATCATTCTGATAATCAGAATTGGAAATTTTTACACAGTTCCGATATCGCAAGTACTGCACCCTTGACCCTTCATGGGTTGTAGGGTTATTGGTCTTATCATATCGAATATATTTCTGGTTAACCATTTTTTAATGACTTACTGATTTATTAAAAATTTTAATCAGTTCATATTTTTGTAGTCTGTAGATATAATTATTTATTATTTTATTTATTTATTTTTTTTTTGCAGATTCTCTTGGAGAGAGATGATACTTTCGATATGTTTGAAAATGACGTAATTTTGGATGTGATTGAGGAGAACCCTAAATCGTTACAGTCTATTAAGCATCTTAGCATACACATGTTCCATAATTCTGGTCACCATGGTTATGTGATATCTCTTGGAACGGTAAAAACTTTTCTCATTCTTTAATTAGTGTATGTCTGTATGTGTATGTGTGCATGGGTGGGTGTGGCTGTATGATTACATATCTTTAAAGAATTAGTGTTTCATGACTTTTTTATGCTCTCAGTTTTATTCTATAATATATATACCTATATAATATAATACCTGCTGAGGATTGTGTGCTGCCGTTACATAGGGTATAACAGGATAAAGTAAACAAACTCCGGGTGGTGATTTTACACCTCGAGTACAAAAAATAATGCTACTTGCCCCATGTCCGATTCTGAACTAGAAGGGCAGAATTTTAGTTTTGTGTTTTTCTGAATAACATGAATTTTCTTCATAAAAATAGCCATATCTCCTAAGGTATTGGTCCTGCAGCAAAATTAAAACAACTGTTGGAAAGCTCATTAAATTTGATTTAAGAATACCTGTTATACAATATACTAAACTAATTTTTATTATGATTACAATGATCAACATTAAAAAAATAATTTTGAAAATGTTTATTTTTATCTTACGGAAATAAATTTTATATCTTGAGATTTGCAAATTGCACTAAAACTTCTCCTTTCCAACAGTATACTTGCTTTTGCGATTACCTTTCAATTTGTAATGTAATATAAAATAGAATGTAAAAAACAAAAAAGTGAATAAAGAAAGGAAGAGGAGCATGTGAAAAAAAAAAAAGATGCTGTCAACAGTTAAAGCAAAGTTTGGCATATTTAATTGTAATGTTAAAACATGTTTAGAGTAGATAGAAAATTTTAAATATGGTTACAATGATTGGCATTTAAAAAAAAAAATGTATAAATGCTAAATTTTGAAAATCTTATTTTTATCTTTCGAAAATAAATTGTCTACAGTTTCTTCAAAGGCTAGTGCCCGTTTTAACTGCGGTATTGTTTCCTCAATTCTGTGTCTTGATATCTCCTCTCTGTCTACTTCCTGTAGAAATGGTTTCAAGTTCCAGTGAACTTCTTTCCTCTACTTACCTGCTTGCTAGAGATTTTAATGGAAAATCGTTCCTAACATAATCTTTTCTTAGGAAAAATGCTCCCACTCCTATCTTTTCAAGCTTCTGGTTTTTATTTTGGGATCTGGTTTGCTTTGGAAAGCATTAGAGTTAGTAGTCAAGTAATCGTACCCTTGTTGTTTTTTTTCTAGCCTGAGCATGCAAACTGCTCTAAAACTTTTCCTTTCAGTAAGCTTTCCAAAAGTATACTCACTTTTGTGATTGCCTTTCAGTTGGTAATGTAATATAAAATAGAATGTAAAAAAAATATGGAGAGATAAAAAAAATCACATGCACTGGTTTGGCTATTTTTATGAAGAAAAGTTGTGTGTTATTCGTAAAAAAACATAAAAACTGAGATTCTACCCTTATGGTTGATAACTTGAAAAGTGATTTCTGAAAAGTAGTAAATTTTGATTTATAATATTTAGCTTGTGACAATGCAATGGGTTTGTCCCAATTTTTACTAATAATTTTATTTTTAGTTTACTAATTTAATATATTTATTAATTAATTGTCTGAGAGTGGTTTATATTAATAATAACACCTACTACAATTTATCTATTTTTCCTCTCAACGTTTTATTTTAAAACTTCCAATGTTTCGGCCCTTAGACCATTATCAAGGAGACAGCCTAAAAATTGTTTTTATATTATTACCTGACATAATACTTATATTTTTGGACATACCTCAATTATTGGCTAATTACAATTCATTTAAAACTATCTTTTACAAGCTACTTGTGCTCTTGTCATATAACCTCGAAAAACCAAAACAAATATCAAATTAATATAATAACAGTATCATTTAAATTGTATAAAATGGCTATTCAATTACAAAACACACAATCTCAATACAAAAACTGTTTTCTCTTTTTTTACTGACCACATCAATAATACTAACAATTAAACCTACCTTCAAGGTTAGGACTCTGTTATCACTTAATTACTGACCTTAATTTGTTCAAAATTGAATTATTATTCTTTTTTATTTGTTTCTTATAATTTAACTTATTCAAACCCATAATTATTGTATTTTAATTTTGTATTACACATACCACAATTTTTTTTTAAATTTAAAATCATGTTGGTTGCCACTTGGGGAAAAATAGGTGTGAATTACATGATGAGCATGGCTGCCCATTTATTATTATTGACTAAGAAATGACTTGGCTACATTTTCTATTAAATTAACCATTTATGTTACAGCTTACAATCGAGGCTGCCTATGCGCTTTGCGATGCCTGCGATAACATTCGCCTCATCGGTGAGCTAAACACCTGGTTCAAGGTAAGCATGGAAGAAGTACTTCAGATGGCTGAATATATAAAAGAACACAATTGGGATTTGAAAATTAGCTATAAAGATGTCCTCTATCCTACATGATACATGGTTGTCTTCCTCTTCATCACTGCCTTCTTTTAGTGTGCCTCCAAGAGTTATTGATCTCCAGTCATTTTCTTTTTTTTTTTATTACGAAAAAAAAATATTTTATGTAAAATTTAATTTCTAACATTTAACAATTTCATTCTTGACGATAGAAGTTATTTATAACAATTTCAGAGAATGTTAATTGAGATTGATTAATAAAAAAAAAAATTAGCCATTTTATCACTTCATAACCTTTAATTTTTTTTTTTAAACATAAAAACCTAAGATTACCTTGTATATTTTGGTATTTGAAACTTTATGTGCCTTAAATGTTTATAAATTTCAATGGGGCTTTTTTTATAAACTTCTTTATTATAGAAGTTCCTGTATTATATTTTACTTCTTATGATTTTCCTGAATAATTTTACTGTAAATAATGTAATAAATGCTTTTGAATATCATTGGATCTCTCTTTAATAGTAATTTATTTTCATTATTTAAAACGTCTTTCAGTTTTTCATTTTATTTATCTAAAACTAAACCAACACTCATACCCACATTCTACTTAATTACTGCTTTAGGTTGATTAATGAGAATTGACTGAGTGACTAAAATAGTATTATATCACTTTATTTTATCCAGTTGATAGTATTGATTCTGGAATGAATATTTTAAATAATCTGGATACAGAACAAACAAATCATAGAAACACTTTTTTTAAAATAAAATTTGTTTAAAAAATAAGAGCAAAAATTGAAGAGTTTGAATATATATATATATATATAAAGCAACAAAGTATTGCCGTAATTTTTGTTCACACACTTACACTTTTTTTATGCTTGAAGTTGTCTGTTTTCTTTTGCAATAATTAAATGCATCATGAATCTATAGAATAAAATCTTAAAAAAAAAAAGATTAAAAATTTAAGAAATTAATATTAGATTGCTACAGTTGTTATTTAAAAATTATAAATTAACTTGAGTTTACTGAAAAAAAATCTGAATTTTTTAATTATTAATTTATTTAACAACTATGTTTATCATTAGAGACCGGATTTTAGTGCAGTAAAAACATTTTTTTTATTAAGATAGTTGACCGTATGAAGTAGATTGTAGAAAGATAGTCCAGGTAGCGGTCAATAGAGGTATCAAAATAGTAAAAGAAAACTATTTATTGTTAACCAACATTTTACACCACTGTGCAGGGCTGTCGAATTGAAACAAAGATGACAACTGGAGTGGAGTTGTGGATGACAACCTGCAACTTGTTCAATTTATATATTGATACAACAAAACCATACTTAACTTTGTTTGAATCAAATTAAACTTGCTGAATATTCTCTGTATTTATGCAAACATACATAAAAAACTAAACCACTCTGATTAAAAACCTGTATCGATAACTAAAGAGCTATGAGGATGCTAGTTGTATGAAATGATTTTATATTCCTATTATGAAAGCTTGAATCCAATTTTTCAACTTAAAACTACCTCAATTATATGTTTTAGAAATAAAAGCTCGATGTAGAAAGGAGTGTCTAAAAATTTTCTTCCAAGCGAAATACCCATTTTAATTTCCACTAAAATTCCACATAGCATGTTCTTCCGCTTAGCTTTTCAATTATGTATTTACAGATGAATATTATACCATTGACCAAAAAACTAACAAGTAATGAGTCAATGTAAAAAAATTCTTTTAAGTTATATTAAAAATGTATAGATATATTGATATTTATTTTTTGATTGATTTTTATCTAAAATAATATAACATAATAATAATAATAATGTTTAAAAAAAAATTGAAATTCCCTCTAGTCACAATAAAGTCTGAAAGAGAAATGAGGGGTTAGAGGCGGACTGAATATCCAAGTTAAAAACAATAGTACTGAAATAGAGAGAAATGCTTTATTCATCCATGCTTCCCACATACATTGGGTTGCGACATTACACAGCATAGCATTCAATCCATGATCGGACATATATATAATACATGCTATAACAACAATTCTTTTTGTTTTCCTAACTTTTCCTTTTACAATAAATACAAATATTTTATTTTATTATTTTTTTTTAATTTAACAATTTCATTACATTTAATAATTTTATTTCATTAAATTGACAATTTTACTCTCACTATTTCTCTCTCTCAGACCCCAATTTTCCAGTGATCCGCAATTCACGTTCAATCCGTTAAACAAATTTATCATCAGACAGCAATGTAAAGACAAACCAAAGACATAAGAGTTACCGCAGTAGATCAGTTTATAAAAAGAAACAAATAAATTAAAAAAACAAAAAACAAATATATAGATTTAGGAAAATAAAAACCAAAAGTTAGTTAATGAATAAATAAGTTAAGGGAATTCATAAGTTAAAACTCTAATAGACAAGTCCAAAAACTAAAACAAAAAAAAAATGAATAATCTGAGAGGTACTGAGGTAGCTGATCCAGGTGATGATGTATGATCCCCAGGGAGTCCAAAATAATATTTTCCACCAAGATCACTGTATCCCCGATGCTAACACCTATATCTTCTAAGAAGCTCCTTATTTTATCTGGTATTATTCTGTGAGAAAAAAACCAGAGGCCTCTCACGGTGAACTCTCTTTCTTTGAAGGTCTCGCAAAATTTTTCTTTAAGGAAAGAGATGCATTTTTCATATATTTCCTTCTTTATATATATTTCCACTCCACCCACCTGATCGAACTTGTTATTCTCAAATTTCACTGGCAGGTTGAAATCTACTATTCATATGTTAATAATTGCATTACTTTACTTCAAATTTGCCAATTTTAAACTATAAATTAAAAAAAAGAAAAAATATAAAATTAATAAATATTGGCATACATACAACTATATGTTTATAGATGAGAAATTTGGTTCAAGCATTAAATTATTTGCTACAAAAATCATAATTCAGATCAAAAAGAGTAGAACTTGCAGTTTTGTACAGAATTGTGGAAAAACCCTAAAACATAAAATTTTTTACAAAATAAAATTAGTGCTATATAAATGTCTTTTCTATGATTTGTATTTTGGTCAAGGTTTGGTGGAATTTGAAGCTAGGTAACTAACAAAAGATGCAATGGCATGAAAATCCGGTCTCTATTTATCATAAATTCATTTTATTAACTTTTTTTTTTATTTGTATTGATAATAATTTAGGTGTGATAAATTACAGTTCCTCAATTTATTTTTTAATTATACCAATATTGAAATTTATTTTTGTTTATTGAATCTATGCATGCTTTGCAATTATGGCAGCAGAGTAGAATGTGACCAATTATGATTTGGATACTAATGGAAAAAAATAACTTCTTGTGTTGTAATGATTGACATTTATTTCATTATAAAGTGAAAGGGAAATTTATCTATTAGGATAGGAAATATTAAAAGTAAAAATTGTTTTATTATAAATATGTTATACTTGTGTTCAGAACATTTCACAATTTGAAATAATTAAAAAAAAAATTACTTGTTTATTAAACTAATTAAAAACTATAGTGTTATAAAATTTTAATATGACTTTATGATATTTGTTAAAATTACAAGTAAAAGAAATGTCAATGCTGTTGTGATTAGTCAGAATGTTGTGCAATTTAAGCTTCAACATTTTGTGACATATACTACTAATTTTCATATTGGTTCGTAATTATGTCTTTTTGTTTAGTTTTTCTCAAAGGTGATAAGAAATAAATGCCAAAATCCAGGTTGTCAGTAATATAGTAAAACCTATCTACATTGGATGTTATGGGTCTGATAGAGTTTTCTATTGCAGAAGAATGTTAACAGAGAATGGATATATAATAATTAATTAATGAGTAGATGCATGTATCAAAAGTTAATTAATATGGATGAATGAAGTTTATTAGTACAATTTTGTGTTATATTTTTGTTCATAATATTTTTCTAATTTATTATGTATTTTTAAAAATATTTAAAGTAAAAAAAACAGAAAATAAGGAAATTTCTGTGAAAATCACTAACAGTCACAGAGAACAAATGTAAACACTCGTGGAAAATTAAATAATCCTATTCAAAAGTGAATTTCCGTTTCAATCTTCAGAAAAGATCTCTTATTAAACTGAAAATACTGCATATAAGAATTAATTTCTTTGGTGTGATGACGGCATTATGGATTTAAATTTTAATTAATAATATGGTTGCAATCATGCATGGTTTTATGACACCTGTTGAAGACGACTATTATTTAAGTAATTAAAAAAAAATTGTGGCAACCTTTAGACTGGCACTATTAATGAAAACTATAATCAAGTTTTCTTCATTTTCAACTATTTATGAGTGTGTTTATCTCTGAATGACTTAAATTTAGCATCCGTTGCAAAGGAGTCTAAATTGCTATACTTCCAGGCTGGGATATTAAAAAATTGTTCATAGGAAAGGAGGCCATTTGAGAAAGATAATTTGAAGAGGAGGTTTCACTGTATTTACTTTTCTCTTTTGTTTATTCACAGAAGAGAGATGTATAGTTCAGATTTACGAGAAAAACATTTTTTGTTAATATTTTCTTCAAGTTATCTTTATTACCAATGAACAAGAAAATAGAAAAACAAATACTTTATAATATTAGAGTATTGTTAAATTAAAATGTTTGTTTAGATTTAAATGAAAATTTATGGCTCTGAATCATTGGTTAGAATATTAGTTAATGTTTTAAATTATGTTTCATCTATTGCTTTGCTCCATTCACCAAAGCTCCGAGTTAGTTTTTTAATAATACTCAGATTAGGAAAAACAAAAGGCTCGAAAGCCTTTAAAGGACCAATTTAGTAGTTTTGAATTTATGATGCTACCTGCATGTTAATATTGTAACAATTGATATTTATATGTTTTTTGTATCAGTAAGTTTTGACAAATAATATTCATATTTTATGAATAAGTACCAATGTTACTAATTTCCTAGTTCATGTTAGTATGTATAGTTATTAAGATGTAGATGATCAAGATTACTGGTTTCGAAATTAGTTTTACTTTGAATGTTGAACTTATTGCAATAAATTATTATAAACCATTAGATAAATAGTTTATTCTTTAAAAGCTATTTATATTTGGGTGCAGTGGTTTTTATAGCTAACATCATTAGACCATGGCCACATGGGCCTTAATTCATGCTCAAATGTCAGTGTGTAAACAAGGAAAATTTACTTTTATGGCCCAACTATACTTGGCATTTAATGATGCTTAAAATCGCTTAACAAACAAGACTCATGATATCTTAATTTTATTAGTAGTTATTTGTTAATTACATATTACAATATGTAACATATGGCTACTAGATCAGCCCTGCCTACAGCTATCTGTGACCCTCAAAAACTGTTCTCGGGATAAGATGAAGATAGGAATACAATTAACTAAGACATAGACAGCAAGATTGGGGATGACAGATGTCTGTAGGTAGGAGACCAGTGATGTCTGTTGGTAGGAGACCAGTGATGCCAAATCGTTGAACCTACTAGTCCCCCTGCACCTCATGTTTACACTCAACATTACATTTTTGTAGTTTGTCACATTTACCTGCTTTTATATATGTATTGGCAGTTGGTAGGCTAAAAATATTCTTTGAGAACTTAATTTAACATTATTATTATTATTTATTTAATTGAATTATTTTTTTCACTGACGGACAATTATTACATATTTCATTCATGCTTATTGGTGATTATATGGTGGTTAGAAAAAGTGAGTTTGGGTGCTTAAAAAGTTTATCATGAAAGGATTAGTAACTGGTTCTGGCCGAATCGGCAAAATATAGAATACTGAGGTTCTGATGGATGACTTTATTTGTGACAAAGTAAGGAGCATTAAGGATTTTATGAAGTTTTTTTATTGTAAGGATTGGATATGAGAGAAATTTGATGGTTTGGTGGGATTTGTTGTACTTTATTTTAATCCTCCAGTTTCAACACCATTCTTCAATGGTATTGATGTGGGATTGGAAGGTTTGTGATGTAATAAAAGGGTCATTATTCACTGACAATAGATGTGTCAGTGGCATATGTGGTGAGGATAGTGTTAGAATGGGTTGGGATATCAGTTATACAAACTGTATAAAGGATAGAACCAAGAATACTGCCCTGAGGTATACCTGTAGACTGATTTTCAACTATTTAAAATATAACAATAGAACACTAATAACTTAGAGAACTAGTTTGTTGTAAGACCTGTACTCAAATGAGACAGCTTAAATAACTCAGGGTTAACTCATTGGTCTGGGGTAGCCATGCCCTTCTTACCATCTTCTGCCGTCTGCCATCACTAATCTCACTCACTACATTTTTTGTGCAATAGTGTTGATAATCCATTGGGAAGCAGGAAGTCCTAAGATTCTAAAATTAAATTTTTCTTTAATTTTTTTCAATTAAAATATTTCTTTGCATGAATTTGCACATTAAAAATTCACTTCAGAATTCTTTATATAGTGTTATGCTTCAAGGCTGAAAACACACTCATGTGGTCAGTTACTCAAAAATTCTGCCTTATAGTGAGGTTTTAAATTAAAATCATTTTCTAATTCATCTATAATTTGTTCTTATGTAATTATCAATTTATTTACTTTTATCAATGTAAATACTTTATCATTTTTTTTTTACTGTAACATAAAAGAATGTATAGATTATATTTTTTTATTGTACATTGAATAACAATGGCAGTTTGTTATTACCTATGTTTTTGTAATTATCAGTGCTATTTTGTTTTATTATCATTTATAAGATGGTTCATACATTCATGATTTATCTCTGATTTTTGACATGAAAAAATATCTCAAAATAGTCTCCCATTTTATTTTCTATATCTTATGTATTTATCATTTTCATTCATAATTTATTGTTTGTTATTCTTAAAGGTAACATTTATTTCATTATCATTATAATAATGTTTATTCAGAAATATGTTAACAGAAATATGGATTCAAACAGCCTAAAATACTTATTAAAACGTTAATATTGTAGATATAATTATTAAATTATTCCAGGACATAGTCCAAATATGCAAAATTATTTGTAATATTTATTTATTAAAAAATAAAAGTCATGGCAACATAATTAATGAAATTAATAAATAAATATTTTTAAAAATTATAATGAAATAAATAAATGATTAGATATAGTGAGGAAAAATTAAAAAGAAAATCAATTGTATGTATGAAACAGTAATAATACTGTTTCTTTATATTATAAAATTTGTTCACCATTTTTTATTTTTATATTATATTACTGATGGCCAAAATGCAATTTTTCTTTTTCTTTTTTTTTTTTTTTTGTAATTTTAAGAATACAATACAGGTCTGGATTTTCTTTTTAGGAAGTGTAAGTCAATTTCAATAAATTTTTTGAGGTTAAAAACTTCCAATTTGAATATATTTTATTCTAAATTATCATAATATTGCACAACGTTTTGGACTATTCTCCCATATTCATATACTTTAATAAACCTCATAATTAGTCAAACCTTTAATTTCACAAAGGAAATCAGTGTAAAGCAATTTTTTCAGCCATGTGGACAATGATATGACTTCCTTTGTGAAATTAAAGGTTTGACTTATTATGAAGTTTATTAAAGTACATGCTTATGGGACAATAGTCCTGAAACGTTGTGCAACATTATGATAATTTAGAATAAAATATATTCAAATTGAAAATTTTTAACCTCAAAAAATTTATTGAAAATTCAAATCTTTAGGTTACTTTAATGAATTAGTTTGTTTTTTTACTTTTAAATAACCGATTAGTTAATATTTCATATTAGAAAATTATAACATTAATATTATTTAAGTATTCAATTTTGTATTTTTTAGAGGCAAAAATAATTTTTAATGATTTATAAATATGTATATGTTTATTTTATATTTGTGCCATTGTTATGTTCTTTGGTAATTTGAAATGTTTTATTTTATTTAGAAACATTTAGGAATGAATAGTTTTTAAAAATAATTTTTATATAGTTTATATTGTTAATATATTTTAAATAATAAAAGATTGGGATAAGTATGTTACTAGTTCATCTTACATCCTATTTTTTTTCTCTATATGTTTTCACATTATTTTTTATTATTGATTGATTAGAAATTTTGAAAGAATTGGAGTATGATCAAATGATAAGGTTAATATATGAATCGTGATTACGTGTACATAGTTTAGTCAAATATATCAATCATGATTACATGCACATAGTTCAGTCAAACATATCAATCATGGTTACACACAACATATCAGTCAAAAGGGATTCTTAATAGACAATCTGATGAAAACATATAAGTTTTTTTATTAAACTTGATTTTTTATTAAACCGATGGTCTGCGTGCGGTTAAGGAAAAAACTCTAATAGTAATAAAACTATTTTATGGTTTATTACTTACATTCATTACTTTATATTACACTATTGTACCTGTATTCAATTTTGCATATTTTATTTTATTTATAATATTATATTTATTGTTTCCATTTTTTTAATTTCTCCCCCTTATAATGTATATTATCATTTAATGTTTGCCTATTTTTAATTTTTTCTTTACTTTAACATTATTTTCAAATGTACCCTATTATTTAACCGCCAACCCCCATCACTTCTCTTTCCTGTCTACCTTCTGTTTCATTTTTGTTCTTGCCTCCATTCAGTAAGGTAGTTGTCCTATTCTGTCTATTATTTGGCTTTATTCTTGTTTTTAATCTTATTTCTTTGTTCCATCTTTAAGTGTTTACTATATTTCTTTTTTATTTGCTATTATTGCCGTATTCATTAATTGTCTATACATTTTTGTTATTCTTATTTAATTTTAAGTTTCACTGTAGATATTTTTATTTTCTTTAATTTTTTATCAACACATTAATTTGTCCATTGCTAAGCACAAGTGTTAGGGCATTCAAATATCGTGAAAATCTAATCAAGTTCTTAAAAGATGCTTTTGGTGGGATCATTTCATATTAAAACTCCAGAGATCTGAAGTTCTTTGTTTTAGATTTTTTGTTTATTACTTATATCAATTGAATAAATTACAAATTTACAGTAATATAATATTGATTTTTCAAAATTGTGAGAGTCAACAAATTTCACCATGTTTTAGAGAACAGAAATGCTTGTAGATTTACAACTAATTGTACTAGAAGTATGTCTGATCGCTCATTTTAAATTACTTGTGCAAGAAGAAATTTTTTAGTGTTATAAATAATTATGGACGAAGTTGAAGAGCTAGAAAAGTCTCCAGCTGACAAACCTTCCAAGGAAATGCCTTTTCAGCCTCCCATACAATCTCTTGTAGGCATCATCTTTATGGCTTTCTTAATATTGCAGTACATCTAACTTCTTAATACCAATCTCCTTTATTTGAACCATCTTGAATGAAAATGAATGAATGAAGTGATCAGGTTGAATGAAAATGAATGAATGAAGTGATCAGTTTGAATGAAAATGAATGAATGAAGTGATCAGTTTGAATG
>NW_027114863.1:1752366-1796728 GCF_000696795.3 Halyomorpha halys
TTGAATGAAAATGAATGAATGAAGTGATCAGTTTGAATGAAAATGAATGAATGAAGTGATCAGTTTGAATGTCCAATGAAGTGACCAATAGCATTCACATTTATCTTCTTCTATGAGGACAACAGGTGCATGAAGCTGCCTTGGCATGCTCAGTAGTCACCAACCATTTTGCTTAGTGGCCTGCATGTAACAGGGGTGACAGAAATTGGAATTCATATTTATACAGGATTATTTTGTTCTTTCAGAAGTTTGGATAAAAAAAGAAATTGGACTCCAAAACTACATTTGACAGGTCTATATCTTGGAAAGATCCCTGAAATCAT
The DNA here is from genome assembly GCF_000696795.3 of Halyomorpha halys. Classification (NCBI taxonomy): domain Eukaryota; kingdom Metazoa; phylum Arthropoda; class Insecta; order Hemiptera; family Pentatomidae; genus Halyomorpha; species Halyomorpha halys. The sequence continues at coordinate 1,752,690 of NW_027114863.1, forward strand.
TTTTGATATAGTTGATAAAGTCAGGGGAGTGGTGTATCTCAGTGAGTAAGGCTCTGTGTTAATATCTACCCGGGTTTGAAGCCAGCTGTGACAGATAATTATTTATTCTGTAACATATCGGGAGACCCCTCAGGGCTCACCTAGTCTCTATAAAATGGGTACTCTTAATCGGGAGAAAAAGCTGGCAGTCGAGTGTGATTATGAACCAATTACCTCCTTGTAATACTGCTGTTCATGAAATAGCACTTCCCTACAAAGTTCTGAACCCCTGACCTTTCAGGTATGTAGCAGTACAATTTCTTGTACTACTGTCGTTCAAGAAACAGTACTTCATTAAAAAAGACTGCACCCCTGACTATTCATGGGTTGTAGCGGTACAAATCCTTGTTCAAGAAACAGTATTTCTTTACAAAGTACACACTAAACCCCTGACACTTCATGAATTGTAGTGCTACATATATTTTATTTATACTATTTATATTAAATTGAGGTGTAGATAGTTGACCGTAGATTAATGCTTGAAGAAGTTTGTCGGGGGGTGTGGTCAGCAAAGAACAACATAAATAAACAAAACCATATTTATTTATTTTATGCCGACGTTTTATGCCCAGTACTTATCTTTCCCTCCTCTGCGACACAACCCCTGATGAAGACCTGAAACTTAGGTCGAAACGTCGGCATAAAATAAATAAATATGGTTTTGTTTATTTATGTTGTTCTTTGCTGACCGCACCCCCCGACAAACTTCTTCAAGTATATATATTAAAATCTTAAAAAATTAACAGAATAATAAAATATCAAATTATTATTATTATTATTACCATGGAGGTCTAAGTCCTCATGCAATGTATTTCCTAATACATCCAGCATTTCTAGACATAGTTTTTCTGTAAGGTGGGTTCATCACTCCCACGCCTATTTTTTTGTGAGTGCCACCTCATTGGCTAACGGGCCTCACAAATGCCCGGGGGGAGGTTGTGAGTAAATTTGCATTATTTTATGCTTGAAAAAAGCCCGGGTGGGACCGGGATTCCATCTGATGACCTGTGGGTTGGTAGACTGGCGTGTTACCACGCTGCTACCGCTGCCCCCTAATCAAAATATCAAATGCAACATTAAAATTCAAAATATATATTAAAAATTTCAGAATATTTATAGCAGAGTTGATTGCCATTTTTCAAATTTTAAATAAATTTGTTTACATTAAAAATATATTTTTTAACATAATGAGGTTAAAATGAACTGTTATTAGAATTATGTAGTAGTTACTAGTATTTCAAAAAATATTACAAAACTTTGTCTTTCCTGAGAAATAAAATAATGCTTGGTGTAACAATTTTCTGTCTAGAACTATAAGTTTATAGTGTCATGAATATATTAGAAAATCAGTTAAATATAAATTATGATTTTTTATCATAAGGTAAATTAGTATCAGGGTCATCGTTACTAATGAAATTATTAAACATTAATTCAACAGTACTTAGGAAAATCAGATTTATTGAAATAATTATTCATAATATTTTGTTTTTCTTTAAATTTTAAAATTCTCTAAGTAAATTATGAAAAATAATTATACAAAAAATCTATAAAAATAAATAATAAACAAAATTACATAACATATAAATAAATTATTGGAAAAACAGCTTATATAAAATTATTTACACATATGCATGTTATATATAGGGTGTTTAAGATTCAAGTGTCCTACCTGGAAATATGAAATCAGGATCTTAAAACCAGAAAACAATTCTCAATGAAGGTATATCTATTAACACTTTGTTTAAGAGATTTTCATTGTTATCAATAATTTAAGTTATAATAAATAAATTAATATCTATCACAACTACTTTATTAATAAAATGTGAACAGAGGTATAAGAGAATATCCAATGAGGAAATATAAAGGAAATTGGAAGATATAGAAACAGTCATCAGGATCAGGAGACTGAGATTTTACAGGGACATGGTCAGAATGAAAAATGAAGAAGATTTTCAACAAGTCTGCAGCTATAAAAGTATAGGGGGATATGTAAAACAAGTGAAAGAGGAACTGGGTAGACTAAAAATAACGGATGAAGACGGCTTGGATAGAGAGCATTTTGGAAATAAACTAAAAGAGGTTGAGATTCTTGTGAGAAAGGAGAGATGAAGGAGAAAATGGACTGAGGATGAAAGGGTATTGGAGTAGAAGGAAGGCGTAAGGTGTGAGAATGAATCGAAAATGATATTCGCATGGTCCTTGCTGGTCAGTTTGTGAAAAAAAAAAATGTGAACATTAACATTCACATTAAATATTGTTCAAAATGATTACCTTGAGCACTAAGGCAGGCTCGACATCTTTCTATCACAGCAGCAGTGGCCGAACGGACCAGGATATGTGTTATTGTTTCGCAGTTTCAGTTTTCCTTCTTCGTAAAGAATTGAGATCACTGACCAGACTTGCATTGACTTTTTGTTTAATATTACCCCATATAAAAAATCCAATGGTGTCAGATCTGGAGATCAAACGCAAAAATAAAACCTATCCACTACCCTTTAGCTTTCTGCTGTAGTAGATGTGATGCCTGTCTTAATGATGAAGGTATAAGCACGTTTCATATGAATGTTAATGTTTACATTTCATTAATAAAGTCCTAGTTGGAACATATATTAATTAATTTATTATGACCTAAATTACTCCAACAATTAAAATGAGATGTGAATATCTCTTAAACAAAGTTAATGGGCATTCGTAGGGAAAATTGTTCTTTTCTTTTTTAGATCTTTCAGTCATATTTTCAGTAAGGACACTTCACTCTGAAACACTCTGTGATATCACTATTTATAATAATTGCAAAGAAACAAACATAAATACAAAAAACTTAAAGACTATTAGGAACGGAATCATAATACTTAAATGTAATTAATATATATAACAAAATTGATTCAAGTAAATTAGACAAAATCTCACTTCAAATATATACTGACTAATTGACGTTGAGTTAAAATAAAGAAATCAATTTATAAAATATGTGAAATAAAGTGCTATTTATTGAAATTTTTTCCTTTTTAAACTATATAATTGAAGAATAATATATATTAGTTTATCTTTGAAGAGAAAAGTAATCGAAATTTTTAAAAAAAGTATTAAAGTTTATGATAGATTTGAGCTTAGAACAGTAACCCTGTCAGTTATACGTTTTAGAAATGTAATATATGATATCTTAGGGAACTACAAAGTATTTCTACAGCCAGGGACGTCACCATGGTAGAGGTGGGGTGAACACCCTCCACCGCAATAATTTGAAAACCCCCAAAAGTTTAGAAATTTGAGTACCTATTTTTAACTGCTAAAATTTTACTCGAAAAGTTACTAGAATCTACAGGGACGTGATGGCTGTGTGCGTTGGGGCGAGGGTTCTAGAGCACTCGGTTCACAATGTTGTGGGTTCGATTCCCACCAGGGGCAGTTAATATTTATTCCTCTGAGATCCTGAGAAATGAATCTTGACATTCCCACATTGGTGAGTATGGCGGCAACTTTGAAGTTCCCCCCACCAGTTACCAATACCAAATACTAAAATCAATTTCAATGCATATGAAGTTAAGAGATTGGGATTTTTTAGGTATAGAGGGGACTCTCGATAATCTGGACCATTTCATGATCTGAAACACTTCTTTAAAAAAAAAAAATGTAGATTTGATTTCATGTATGTAGTAAGCCTACATGCAGAGGCATAAATAATCTATTTCAAAATAACAATTCCTTTTGTTTAAAATAAAATCCAAGTACATTTAAACTTTGGAAACTTATTGATTTTCTCAATTTTTTTATCGGTGAACATAATTAATCTTCAGTACATAATTGTGTTAATAAAATGGTGATTTACACAAATGAAAAACAATTAACTTTTAGTTTTAAGAAAATACATATATATAGACTAACAAAAAGATTGTTTTCCAAGAAACGTTTTATTAGCTTTTCACCACTTTCCACCAACCTCATTACTAACTTTACCCTCTACTGCCCTTCAGTTGTAAATATTTTTCTAAGCCACCAAAAACAAAAATTTCTGATTATTTCACAAGAAAATAGTTAAAAAATAAATTTCTGAACTATGATTAATTATTTTTTTGTAAGTACATATATAATTTTTGTTTTTAAATTGATTTGTTAATAATGAAGTGGCCTTTTTTTTTTTTACCTGTTTGGTAACCTGAATTTTTCACTAATCCGAAACCCCTTGGCTTTAATAGTTTGGCGATTGGACTAGCGAGAGTAATGTTATGTGTGAATGAAAATGAAAATTACTGTTGTGAATGTTAATAATTGAAAACAGTAAGTAACTTTCAGGTAAGTGAAACATTCAAATCCAAAAGAGTTGGGAAATATAAATGGGGTATCCAGTAAAATTACTGGGTATTTGAAGATTTTGCCGCCCTCGAACAAAATGGTATAGCAACGCCCCTGTGAACAGCTAATGAACAATGTATGAATATATATATTTAAATTGTTAACAATTAAGATACAATAAATATTTTGAAATGTATAATATTACAAAGTATTTAATACATAACAGGTTAGTTTGACTTCTTTCATTATTATTTACAAAAATACATCATAAACACAGTTACATAATTGTTTTCTTTTCAGTGAAATACCAATTAAGATAGTAATGCATTTAGATGATGCGATATACAGATCATAACTAAAAAATAAAGAAGTTTAAGGTCGCTCGTGATATCACATAACAGGCGCTATAGGAAGGCTGGAATCAACCTTATGAAGGTAGAGGTTGGCACAGGGAGCATGAAAATTATTAATCCCATACTTGACATACGCCGGTCCTTTTTCACTTAAACAGATTCCACATTTCGGACCACTTTCTTCTTTCATCTAGATTAAAATAGCAGAAAAAAGTACAAAATTACTTATAGAATACATTTAAAATAAAAGCTAAATTGTATATTGAAAGGTATCCATGAAAGGTCAAGTTTGATAACTTTTCACGACAGCAGATTGTTCTGAGCCATAGCCCGGACCCAACTATTGGGTCATTTCATATGAGATGTTCGTTTTTATTTTTTCAGAAATTCTTATTATATTTATTATACAATATTATTTCAGAAAGTGGGGTTAGTGGACTTTTGTTGTTTACCATGTTTATAAGAATTGTTATTGATCCTCTCCTTTTTTTTAATAATATTTACAATCATTCCAATTGATTGCACATTGTTTAGTATGCCATCAAGTATGACCAAGGAAACCTGATTTTTAAGTAATTTTTTTTATGAGTTTAAACTTGAACACTTGGCAACCCATGCTGCAAGAAACAAAATGGCGGTGTTTAGGAAAGAATGTAGTAATGAACAGACCATTAGCCAGAGGTTTGAGCAATTTTTGGCAGGTGATGCAGATCTGGATAAATGACCCAGAGGAAGACCTCCACTAGCAATTGACGACAATGAACTTAGGCTTACTATGAACGAAAACCCTTACCAAACAGTCAAAGGACTTACAGCATAAATGAATACAAGAATATGGAGAGTTTCTCGACACTTAAAGACCACTACCTCATGAATTTAATGAGTGGCAACAGCAGAAGTATAATGAGACTTGCGTTTCACTCTATACTAGGCAAAAAAAAGAGCCTTTTCTCAAAAGGATAATTACATGTGATCAAAAGTGGATTGTATATGATAAGCGTTGGTAAATTCAGTGGTTAAATATTGACGAAAGACCGAGACACTTGCCAAAGCCAAAATTTCATTCAAAAAAATTATTTGTCAATTCAAAAAATTATTCATGCCAAAAATTATCATTTGTCGTCACCCTCTCACACGCTTTCTTCCTCTAAATATTTTCTACTTTTTAATTTTTACCCTTTCGTAACGTTTCCTCTTAAAAAACACTTAGTCATTCTTGTAACGGATTTTTTAATTCAGAGTTTGGCCGTTATTGGCGCAGTATCCATTAGGCGTTTGATTTTCAAGCTAATAGGTTCATTTTATTCTTTTTTTTTCTTTCCCCTTTCTTTACCACACCTTCTTTTCTCCACTTTCTTATGATATACTTTACTTATATTATATGCCTCTTTATCAATTATTATTGTTACATATATTTTCTTCCTCTCAATTTTCTTTTTCTTTCCATATTTAAATTTTTAAATTATTAATAACTAATATGTTCATACTTCTTTGCATTATATAACTCATTTTTATTTCATTTCCTTAATTATGTTATTTTACCCACTTTTTCAATTACCTATGTATACATTTTATTTCTCGCTTCTCTCATCACTTCATTTTATTAATTCTATTTTGTAAAATTATTCATTTTATATTATTCTGTTTATACTTTCTTTTTTATTTTCTATACTTACTGTGGTTGTTATCTTGTTCTGTTCTTAGCCCTGAAGAAGGTTAGAAACTCTAGCCGAAACGTTGGCACAATTAAATAGGTTACACCAACTGATTTGTGTTTCACTTTGACCGTACCCCCAACCACCTTGTCCTCGAACGTCATCCATGGTCAACTATCTCTCATAATTAATCAAAAAAATTATTGGTTTCGGTGTGGTGGTCAGTGGCAGAAATAATTCATTTCTCCTTTTTAGCCGAAAGAGAAAGCATTTCACCCACATCACAGGGCAGTGATATTGACAGAATCCATCAAAAATTGTCAAAAAATAACCTGTATTGGTTAATTGGAAGATCCCTATACTCTCTTATATGACAATGACAGACAGAGATGAAACTAAACAAGCTGTGTTGTAATGTCCTCCCACAACCATCTTATTTGTCAGACTTATCTCCAGCAGATTTCCAACTGTTCAGAACTTCCTTACAAGACAACTTCCTAAAGGTAAAATTTTTGAAAATCATTCTCAGGCCAAAAACACATTTTCTGACTTTATTTCTTCATAAAACTCCCCTGCATTTTTCATTTTTAGGATTGAAAAGTTGATAAAACGTTGGGGAAAATGTACAGAAAATGAAAATAAATATTTTGATTTCATAAAGTTGTTTTACTAAATAACCTTTCCAGTGAAAAACTGACATTTGATATGAAAAGACTGTGATCTTTCATAGTCGGGGGACTATCGGTAGTAGGGATGGGAGATGGACTGAGATTTAATATTTCTCAAAGAATCATACACTCAAGTGATTTACCCAGAAGAATCCTGATTCACTAAGTGATTCCTACACTACTTGAAGTCGGTTAATTTTACATTAGGAAGTGTTGGATACTTGGGAATAGGGTTTCAATATCTGATGGTTCCCTATTCTACACAAGACAGAAATGCATGTCTGCCAACTCTCAGCAACCATGATTTATTTTTTCACTTATTAAATCTTATATAATTTATAACTATATTACTCGTACAACTTAAAAACCCACATAAGCTAATAGTCAAAACTTCTACTATGATATTATTTTTTATAGACCCCTTGGTAGATTGAGTAAAAAATGTAGAAATATAAAATATGTAAATTAGGTCTGGGAAGAATTAAATATTAAGAATGATTTTATTTTTTTATTTCAACTAGGGGGGTACCCTGGCGGACCAATCCTCATTTGACAAATTATACAACTGCTCAATTAATTGTAAAACTTGTTGCTCAAATTGAATAACTATAATTTAATGTGTTCTTCATAAGTTAAAATCAATTTTTTATGACCCGTTTTATTATTCCATCTTACATGTAAAATAAAATATTATACAGTGATCACTAAAAAATTTTGTATATAATAGAGTGATGATTTATTTTGATTCCACTGTGAATCTATTTTTAAAAAATATCTTTTGTTTTTTCATTACTTCATGAATGTTAAATAAAAAATTACACATTGATCATTAAAACCTTTTTTATATGGTAGAGAGATGATAGAATTTGATTTCACTGTGATTCTATTTTTAAAAAATATCTTTTGTTTTTTTATTACTTCAAGAATGTAAAATAAAAAATTACACGTTGATCACTAAAACCTTTTTTATATAATAATGAGATTTACATTCACACTCTTATATACACGTTTTGTCTTATAAAGAACAATTACTTGGCACTATGTTTTCTGATTTTTATTTTAAATCTATATGTAAATAAATAAATAATATTTGATTTGATTATTTTGTTACAGTATAAAAAAAATCAAAACAAATAATAAATAAGAAGCCATTTTGCTAAAGAATAGGATTAATTATTCTATTGTCACAGTGACAGCAAGAGTTTTTTATTTTAGAAGATAAAATTCCTAAATTAAATCATTTAGGAATTTTATTTTATTTTTTGGACAATTGAGGGAAAACCTCAATGAGGATTGAAACCTGTTGTTGAATGTCTTTTGTGTTTTATTTTTGTTTCCTCAAATTCATTTATTTACAACATTTTCTTATTGTTTCTTTATTTTTCTTTATGTGTGATGACTGAAACTATCAATTTTTGAATGAGTCCATAAATTTAAAATTTATAACTTTTGTAGTAAACTCAATATTTGTGACAGATCATCAGAAAAGAGGAATATGAGATATGCTGGAATAGGATGTAATGAGAGGTTTAGATATATAGTGTTAATAAAAAAACAAAAAAAATACAAAAGAAGAAATAAATTTTTAAAAAATACAAATTTAATTCAATTTAGTTATTAAAAAAAAATTCTAATAAGTCTTGCACCAATGTATTTTGTTTACATTATTTTTTTATACTGTCTTTTAAGATACATCAGTACCCTACGTGCTATAGCAACCCACTGTATTCGGGCAGCATTGCTTCCTGTCAATAAAGCATTTCTCTCTTATTTATTTAAAATTTAATTAAGTTTAAAAAAAAAAAATAATAATCAAACAAAGAATTGTTTGAAAGAATCGATTCACCCAAAGGAGCGAATTGTTGGGAATCTGTTTAATTAAAAGCATCGAAAAGCCCATCCCAACAAAGATCTAGGTTTCTTTAACTTCACACCATATGAAATGGACATATTATTAACACACACATACTACATATTCATGGTAGTATCATACACTTGAAAAGAATAACATAATAGTGATTTCAGAGTATTGAATTTTATGTGGATATTGTTGAGCGAGGCCAACACTATGCTTTTATTTTTTTTAGATATATGGAGTGACAAAATTTCACTTTAATACAACAAACATCATTCAGGAAAATAAGGAAATGTAAGGGGGTAGAAAATGATGTCTGATGGCTGAATAGATTTGGTCTGAAAAAATTAGATAAAATAAAAGTAAATCCCAAATTGGCTAAGAGAGATAAACTATAGAATACTATTATTGGAAATCGTTCATTTCCAGAACTTATTTTTTGTGAAATACGTCTTTGAAACTGTGGAGTAAGCTTCATAAAATAATTAACTATCAAAATTTTAATACAAAGGTAAACAATGCACTGACTTTATTCACACAAACTTAAAATTTTTGTTTATTATATAGTTAAGTTACATTAATTATCAATAATTCCCAACAGTCCCGGAATTTATCAGGAGGAGACATTAAATTCCTGGACTCATTGAAACATTTACCTAACCCTCTATTCCACACGTTGCAACCAGCGCCCCCACCAGTGCGGTGGCAACAGGGAGCATTATACGCACTTGAGCAGTAGTAATCTTTACATATTGTAAATATTCCTAGATTTAGGCCTAGTTTTGGAGTTCATAAACTCATACTAGTGGTGTGGCCCAATACCATCAAATATCACAATCTAAGACAAGTTATTAAACTCAAACACACAACCACTATATTCCTCTTTTAAAATGAAACCTAGTTTCAGATTAAAAAAAAAAAAACACAACACAGGCTGTGTTAAATACAAAACTACATTTCAAATAGGGGCTTTGAAAAAATATATATATAATTCAAAACCTGGATGAAATTAGTAAATAACAATAAAATAAAAATAAAAAATTGACTTACATAAGAATTTTTATGAGGTTCTAAATACCTCAGTAATGCACTTGACAGCTCTTCTAACTTAGTGGAAAATTCATCTTTGTTTAAAGCAACTTGTAATCTCTGTGCAATCCTTTCAACTTCTATCAATTCTATAAAATATAAAATACAACCTTCATTACTTTTGAAGAACATTTTACGGTATGATAAAATTGAAAAAATTATATCAAATCACCTTCCAAATACTGGACACCCCGTCTATCAGACATCACCTCATTCAGAACTTCTACTTCTTCAATAGATAAGAAAATTTTTTTTGCTTCCTCTAAAATGTCTAAGCAAGCTTCCATAGCTCTTTCCTGGAAATAAATATACTTAGTAATGCCGAATAATAATATGACTAAACTAATAATTATAAAAGAAATCCATCGCTTAATATCATATCAGCTTAACATGTTGACTGGTGAGATAACTCGTACAATATACTTTTAGAAGGTTATTGCCTAAATTATATTATTATTATAGTTTAACTTATCTTTTTTTTTTTTTCTTACCATATTTGTCTAGATACAACTAAACCCATAGCTACACAAATATCACAAGTAAAAATAAATATAAGATAAATCATCATAAAGGCTTAGTGAATCCGAAGGTTTGATGCCGATAACACCAATCGTTCTCTACATACATCTGTCCAGTAGCGCCCTTCTAAACCCAAATCTACTAAATCAGTCTAAACACAATTCTCCCATTTATGTTACAGTCTAACCCTCAGACATTTACCCATTGGTTTATTGTTTAGTATTATTTTAGGTATACATCCGTTACTAAGTCCCACAAATTTACACGCCAATTAAATATATAACAACTCTAAAATTGTTTTTAATTACTCTACTGGAAAATTTACATCATGTGGCTGGTCATAATCTTGCTCCAAGCCCTTTGTATCGACTAAATATAAAGAAGTACTGGAAGATTGTTGATTGACTATGGGTATCAATGAATGGAATATGGTCTGGGTGCGGTCAAAAAACTCAAATAGTAAATGGGTATACTATTTTTATTTGAGCCAACGTTTCGCCCCACAATGCAGGGCTTCGTCAGGGATAAAAAAGATACAAACACTTGACACAGTTACAAAAAAAGACTTAAGTGGAAAATAACAGGGGTATACAATGCAAAGTAAAATTTAATAAGAAAAATTAAAGGTTTTAAACAGTAAATGAAAACGGTAAGAGTAATAGAAAGATAAGAGATAAAATAAGAGAAGAAATATTAAAGAAAGTAAAAATTAAGAGATGAAAAGAAAAACGAATAAAATCAAATGAAAATTGATGAGACAGAATTCATACCTGTATTGACGGAAGTCAAAGTCAGAGTGAGCCGTTTGTATTGGGAGGAGTGGGGTTGCCAGTTAAGCACGCCACATAATAATGAAAATAATTTTAAAGTAAACAATGTAAAAAAAAAAAAAAATTCTCATAGATAGAAAAACAAAGAAGAAATAAAGTATAAAATAATGGGATACAATATGTGTAAGTGATTAAGAAAGTATACCCATTTACTATTTGAGTTTTTTTGACCACTTCTGGACCATATTCCATTCAAATATAAAGAAGTTTTGTTATTTACAATTAGAATGGCAAAAAACACTCCTAGCTCTGAATATGTAAGATATAAACAATAAAAAATGTTATAGATGTTTTATTTATTTAAAAAATAGATTCGAGTATGAACAAATTATATATAATTATAGACATATTTGTGATTTGGCTTACCTGTATATTATTTTGATACTCCACCAGTGGAGCAAGGCGGGTTGAAGATTGGACAGGAGCTGCTGTTAAAAAGTCACCGAATTCATCAAACTCATCACCTGAGGTTAAGCCTCTCAATGCAGAATATTTATCTTCTTCTTCAACTAATAAATCTATGCCATCTTCTTTTGGCTTGACTATGCATTTGGGAAAGAGATCTTCAATACCAGCAGTCTTCTCTTGAGTATAAGGTTCAGGCTCAACTGATAGAGCTAGAAAAATAAACGATTAACCCTTTTCAGCTAAAATACAATTCTGAAATAAACAAATACATTTAAGATTTGTTTGTACACTTGGCCATATTTCAACAATCCAAATATTTGAAACTTTTTTAAAAATTAAAATTAAAAATGTATATATTGATAACTTTTTTTCTTGACTGTTGTAGATATATAATTGTTTATTAACTAGATAACAAGCACTGCGGGGTTAGAGGTACCTATTATGGTCTCAAAATATAATGGATCTTTACGAGTTCTGAGAGACAAGTCTAATAACCTCACAGAGTTATAAACATTCAACTTGAGGGTATTAAAGTTGAGCTTGACTTGTTCCTTACATTCAATTTAGACAACACGTGGGGTTTTGTGGCATCTTACTTTGTGTGTCAAGTCATATATAAGTCTTCACCTTCATACTAGGGAATCAATCTTATTGTCAATGTTGGCTCTAGAGGATTATACAACTACTAACATTATTGTAATTTTATTGTTTGCAGTCATGCCTACAATAAAAAAACAGTTTTTAAGAACAAATAATTTCTTCACCTAATTATTAAAAAAGTACATGTACATAGTATAATTTAAGATTAATAACTATTACAATTATAGAATTACTTAATAAAACATTACTTATTACTTACAATTGGTCTATTACAGTTTGTTCTACATTGCTGTGACACAACTAAGTCAAAGTTTGTGCCAGAACTGAATAGGGTTGAAATGGAGGATGGGTTTTTTTTGGTTTTTCCAACACGTAACCATTCTTTTTAGCAGGTAGTCCGCTTTTTATTTCTGTTTTGTATTTGGTCCATTTATATTTAGTGTTGTTAACAATGTCTTATGTATTTATTAGGTTACAGTAACACAAATTTAAATTGATTTTTTGTTGATAGTCTGATTTTTGTTTTACCGATGTAATTTTTGGTATATCAAACTTGAATTTATGTCCTGTTTTTCTAAATGTGTGGTGAGAACAGTTTGGACAAGTGTGTTGGGGTTGTTTATAACGGAGGTAAAACTTATATTTGTGTTGATATACCCTTCTTTTGAGATACTGTTTTGAAGTTATAAAATTTTCTTTTGTTCTGAAAAAGTGTTTTTTTTCATTGTAAGGCAAGACTATGCAAACAATAAAGTTGCGAAACTTTACCTCAATATAGTTGTATTACTGACTGTCTATTACAAACTATTACTGTCCAACCACAAAAAAAAAAAAAAAAAGAAATAGATATATCCGGATATATATCAGGAATGTTCATCTACAAACTTTTTCATGCAATGAAAGGATGAAATTAATGATGAGGGCAGAAAAAAATAATATGCTTTTTTCTGATACATCTGTTCCTTCTCAATCATACTGATACAAAATAATAAAATGGAAAACAAAATAACGCAATGAAAAAGGATTACAGATAACATTTTATTTAAAGTTGTAATTTAGATGAATGATAAATTCAAACGACACATTCATTCAAAGTACAGATTGATTCATAGGCATGTTTTAGCAGAAATTTCATGCATTTTTATCATTTGCTAATATACTTAATGTTTTAAATTTATACTAAGAAAAAGTACAATTAGAGAGTTTTTAATGGTACAAGAATCATATTCCAAATGGTGCAATCGTTTTCACATATAGTGGAAATACATTTTTTTTTTTGTAAATTAGGGCTTTGATGATAGAACAAAAAACCATTTTATACTGTAATAAGAAAAAATTAGCATTCCAAATAACATAATACAATACTCTGATTCTACTCTTTTAGGCACATTATACTTCAGGGATATAATGGAAGGAAAAGAGGAGTAAAATTATAAATACACATAAGAATAAAACAACATACTCGCTTTAATTTCTGGTGGTTTTTCCTTCACTTCTAAAAGATTAAGGGTAGTAAAGTCAGCACTTTTAAAATCATCAAATTCAATGTCATCTTTGCCTTCATTTTTTCCAAGGGAAAACTCAACAGATTGAAAATCACCAAACAAGTCATCTGATAGAGGTGTTGCTGGAGTTTCTTCAACATCCTTGGTTTTTGAATTATCTATATGATCATTGGAGACATTAAAAGACTTAGTTTGAACTAAACTATTCCCAAGTTCATATGATGTAGTATTGTGAGGTAAATTATCAACTAAAGAGTTATTATCTGATATAAGTGAATTGTTCTCATTAAAAATTAAAGTTGGAGTAGATATTGATGGTAAATAAGTCTTAGGAGCAGCATCAGTAGATGGCATATCTAAATCAAGAAGGCTTATATTATCAGCTAAAGAATTAATTGCCATGTTAGGTACAGTTGGTATTAAATTTGGGGGAGGAGCAATTGGCGTTGTTGACTTTGAGTCAAATTCTGCAGTAACAGTAGAAACTACTGGATTCAATAGATTAGGAGATTGAGGAAGGTTCAGTGGAGGACAAGCTGTTGAAACAATAGGAGGTAATGAACACATTGTAGTAGAAGTGGAAACATCTGTCACAGCCATTATCGCTGGAGGCTTCATTATTGGCAATTCATTAAAATCTAGTTTAGGTATGGGAGCCTCCTTTAAATTGTTCAGAACAGCAGAGCTAGTAAACCCGAAACCACTCTGCAAGGAAAATAACACGTACATGTAAAAAATAAATTGTGTTAATAAAGTTAAAATTGCTTAAAATTTAATTTAAAATCATAGATTATACCTGGGCCAAAGCAACAAGTGCCAGTGCAGTGTATGTATCATGTTGTAACAAAGCTGGTCCTAAATTTGAATTAGATAATGACCAAATATATCCCAGGACATCAGTAGTCAAGCGACTGGTAAGAAGTATATTTGTTAGTTTAGGAGTATCAGCATAGCCTGTTGGCGTTCCCACGATGTCCCAAACATGTTTGTAAATTGGAGGTTCATAACCAGGAATAAAAAAGGAAGGAACTGTTGTCTAACCACAAAAAATATAAAGTAAATGCTAACATATTGTATTAAAAAATGACAAAGACTTTAATGAAGAAGGATAAAGCTCCTAAAAGTAGTGTAAGAATTACCTGGTTAGTTTTATTTTTTGATGAATTTGTGGTTTCCTTTTTCATTTTGAATATTTCTTTCTTTGATAACAAACTTTCGATCATATCATCAGCACTTAAAACCTTTAAAAATATGAATATTTAATTACAATTCAATAATCAATACAGTTTCAAACACAATAACTAATTATCCGAAAATGAAATATTACATTTGTCGTTTTGGTCATCGTTCTCAATTGATGTTGCTGCTTAAGATATTCACGTTTCTTTAAATGGTCTAAATTTGAGTTATCTTTATAAGCACACATAATGATTATTTCACTTTATCTGATAAGCGGTAAGAGGCCTATAACCTGCTTTGCTAACCTCCGCGGGGTTTGCACCTGTTGACTCACTTCTTGATCCAAATTCATTCCGTAAATTGATTATATTCGGTCACGAAATTTCTTTTGTTCGGTTGAAGATAAAACCGAACATAAAACAATTTAATGAATCCATAAACCAATATCCAAGAATTTTCAACTAAAACATTACGTATTTTAGTTCCTGAAACTGATTTATCTAATATTTAAACTGATTCTCAACTAATGGACTTTGCTTATGAACTTATTTAGAACAATGTATACCAATTATGTAATAATTTATTAGTTGGTTTGGAGAACATTTACTTAAAGAAAATTAATATTTTTAATATATAATCTCACTTTCTTGAGACTGTTTTTTATTGTTTAATTAAAGTAATTTGTGTCCAAGTTAAGTCTCGAAACACTCTTTACTATTTACCTCAAAATTTAAATTTTTTAGACACATTATTTTCTTACAATGAAGCATCTTCTATAAACATAAGATTATTCTCAAGTGCCTTTTTATTAATACTATAGTTGGAACTTAGGCATATAAATTGAAAAACAAATTTGACATTTTAAAAGTCATTCAAGCTTATTCATCAAATTAAAAAAAAAAATCTCAATTTTCTTTTTTTTCAAATAAAATAATTTGTATTCAAGTTAAGTCTCAAAACATTATTTCATTTAATGACCAATTTGGCCGGCCTCAATGACAATCTTAAATATAAATTTACACCTCTAATGTGGAATTAGTTGTAATTTAAAAACGTTTTCCTGGCTATTCTGTCCAGGTCATTAATTTCAGTCAAATCACCTTATTTTGTCACACTATGAGTATGATAAGAAAGTGATAATGATATTAAGTTAATTTGTAATTCAAAGTTTTAAAATTTAGTGGAAAAGGGATTATTTCACCCTAGGGGGAACTAGGGTGATTTCTCTGAAATTGTTTTGAGACTTACTTAAAATAAGAAAATTTAGATTTTGTTTTTTTAATTTGACGAATAAGCTTGACTCACTTTTTAAATGTAAAATTTGTTTTTCAATTTTTATGGCAAAGACACTTGAGAGCAACCTGATATTTGTAGAAGATGCTTCATTGTAAAAAAATAATGTGTCTAAAGATAAATTATGTTCTAAAGAAAATTTAAATCATGATTGGGGATAAAAATTGGGCATGTGTTTGACTAAAAATTAAAGCATATTTGTGAAATGAAAACTACTTTTTAAGTTGAAAATTAATTATTCTGAATCAGTGGATTATAGATAGCATAATTGGTATTTAAAATACCTAATAAAAAATTATGGTACCTAGATAAAATTAGACAGAGGAAATTCCATACAAAAATAAAACAGTATTAGAACCTTATAAATGTAATAACAAAATTAGTTAAACATATAAATTAATATTTATATATTAGTTAGGAAACAAATTAGTGTGAAGTCAGTGAAAGAATTTCAGATGTGCAGGCCTATTCCTGATAAAGTATTATTTGGTAAAATAAATAATTAATTGGATAAATTATCCATAATATATTATCTATATACACTTTAACTACTTTCAATTTACCTAGGATTCAATAAAAATGACTGATAATACATATAAAATTACTCTTACAAATTCATTGGGATATATTTGAAAGAAATGTATATATTTTTTTATAGGATCTTTCCAGTGGGGTATATGATTTTGATCGGATTCAGCCTTGATGTTATTACTTAAGTAAAGACATAAATTAAATAATCATACGCTTATGCATCATTATGCATATGCAGTAGTATTGTAAAATATGCTTAAATAACAATAGGCAAGCCCAAACCAGTGTAATATGAACTTACCTCATTCCTCTACTAGATGTAAACTCAACTTTTACAACTTAATGCGGTCATTTTGCATTTACATTCTATTTCAGTAATAGTTAGACTGCTGAAGTTGGAGAAGGATTGAATTGTGTGTAAAAAAATCTTTGGAAGCAATGAAATTTCAAATATTATAGAGGTTAGACTCTTTACATTCAATAATTTTTAAATGCAATGGATGTTTCAGTGTGATTGTATATTTGAAATAATAATCAGCCAGGTAAAACACCATACAATAAGCTATTTAATTTTGTATATTATTCCTGATATAATGTATACACAATAATAACTACTTTTGATTTACCAAGGATTCAATAAAATATAAGTATTATTGCAATTACCACATTCTTTCTATATTTGTATTATGAAGCAATACTATTAGCTTTCATTAAAATACAGGGTACAGGAGTCAAATAAAAAAACAAAGACATGTTAGCAATTTTTTATTTAATACCTGGAGATTTTCAACCAATTATAATTAGATCAAGACATCCTCTTTTCTTTTTTATAGTTAACATTGGTTCAGTTGTGGCAAACATCTTACTTTGAAGTAAAAACACTCCCAGTCAATCTTAACTCCTTTTTATAATAACTGATTAATAGTTGTTTAAAAAAATTACACACACACACGCACATAAATATTTATCAGAAGAGAACGTTAGTGTTTTTAGGTAAAAAATAAATAAACAGTGGATTTAATTTTCTTAAGAGAATTCAAAAATACATAGACAGATAATACTTCAGGTAGCAGGTGAATAAAAATATACTACTAGAGTCCAAAAAATTCTTCAAATCACAGGAACCAACACTTTCAGCAAGTCAAAAAAAAAAGTATGAAGAAGATGGTCAGGCTTGCAGTCAAAACAGAACCAATAGTTTTTACTATATCTGCAGGGTTCAACAGGGCTAAAAAGATACAAAAAGGTAAATTAAGGTAGGATAAATATTATGTAAAAAATAAGTGATAAGAAAATGGTAGATAAATAAAAGGAAGGAAGACATAAAATAGTAATGATATAAAATAAATAATAATAAGAATAAAAAAATAATTAACGTAATTGTAAAAATTAAAAAGTTACGTACAATTTACCATTAAAAAAGTACAGGAGACGCATATAAAAAAAACAGAAAAGTAGATGTGGAAACACAAAATTTAAACACACTAACAGACGGAAAATGAAGAAGAAAGTTGAGATTAAATAAAGACCGTGAAAGAATAAATACAAATAAAATTCTGTTGATTTTTTCGTTTTATAAGTGTCTCCTGTATTTTTTTAACTGTACATTTTACTTAATTTTTTATTCCTATTACTGTTTATTCAAGTTTATTTTATGTCTCCCTTCCTTTTATTTATATATAATTTTCTTATCACTTATTTTTTACATGATATTTATACTACTTTAATTAACCTTTTTGTATCTTATTGTTGTAATGTTCTTAGTTGTTTTTTTATATCTTTTTAGTCCTCCAAAGTGGGGCGTCCAACATTAAATAGTTAGAAACTGTTCTTTTTTTACCACAACCCTGGCCATCTTCATATTTTAAGTCATGCATTCAACTATATATATAATTAAAAAAAGTAAATTTTAGAAAATAGTTTGTTATAAAATATAACTTCAATAGCAAACTACAAAAATCACTTATTTAGTGATATTAATATTAGCTTATTCTCACCTGATATGGCACAATCTCATCTTTTGATTTTAATATTTTCTTTATACTTTTTTTTTCTTAGGCATTGCAGACCAAAAAAACCTTGGATATGTGACACTTTTAGGAACCAAGATATTGCTGGGGTAAGGTACCCACAGCCCTATAACCAATCACTCTATTAATTTAAATACTTGAGTTCCTAGACAGTCATAAATCAACAGTATGTAGGCATTATAGTTAATTGGCCATGATATTTTGACTCCCCATCACTGAATTCCAGTCTATGATTCTTTCATAGAATTAATTAATGCCTACCTTAAAATGTCTCACTTTAAAAACCAATACCCAGTCAACGTGATTGGTGTTGCGTAATAGAAACTCACTAATCCAGGAGAGGATAATCACTAAATTTCTGGTTATGTGGTAATCCTCAGGCAGTTGTCAACCATCCAAATGCTAACCTCAACTTAGAAAATCTGGTATAATAATGATTTAGTCATTATTATATATGGGGCCTTGTTGCTCTGTTTTTAAATTTATTATTTTAAAGACTGATTTCATGAATTTAATCAAATTAGCACTATTACCTATAACTTAAAAGAGTCAGATTGTAATTTTAGTTTGTTAGTTCATTGGACTTTCAAAAAACTAGGGAACTGAAATTTTTAACTGTGATCAATAAATGTTCAATAATTAAACTGACAACCATCTTTAATTGGACAGAACCATTGCAATTAAAAACAAGCCATAATTTCGCATTGAGCAAGTTTTGAAATAATCATAACACAAGCGGTAGAAACAGAATTTTATATATAAATTTAGTTTTTCATACATGCAACATGTATTTGTCATAAATATAAAACACACAATAACTAAATTAATAAGTACTAATTTAATTTTTAAAGTAAACAGAAAATATTTCATAAAAAAATAAATTTATAAACTACTAATAACACCTACTTGAATTATTAAGCTTTTAAATAATAATAAAGCACTAGTATATTTGAACAATTAACTCATCTTCCCTTTTGAGAACCCATAGGTTTTTAGAAACCCTGATAGTATAACCATTTAAAGCAGTCTTATACAATAATGTTTTGTTATCTAAGTCATAAACAAAAGCAATATGGAAGTTCGGAGTATAAGTTTCTTTGTACAAATCAATAATTAAAAACTTATCACAGACTTGATACATATCATCAATTTCTGACAATCTGCATTTTTTCATTACAGTACTCCAAACATGAGCACCAGTCCGGAGAGATATTGCAGTTAATTTGCAATTTCCTTCACCACTTTGTGTACACTCATACAAACAATGTCTAATTGGATCGAGTTCAAAGAATACAGGTCCTGGTATAACGTGTAATCTTCTACCTTTAATAGTCCAGATGGTTAATGGCTCCCCTTGCTCTGGAGAAGTTACGATGAAGTCATCGGTTGCTTTACACCTTCCTCGAACATTTAATTTCAACACTAACTCCCCTTTATGAGTGAATACCTGAATATCTTCAATAGTTGATACTACAACATATTTTCTAGTGGCACATATAAGCCTTGATATGACCTTAAGGTCTACTATATGAAGAGTTTGTAAGTTTACAATATATAATAAATAGGAGGAAGAATTTAAACATGTCAACCATAAATATTCATTTAACAAGGCTTCTATGCGTACATATGGTCCTACTTGAAATTTTGATGAAGCAAATTCAGGTACATTTTTAGATGCTAAATACAGTTTAGAATCATTCCTAAACGCTATACCCAAGTATAGCTTGATGATGTAATCTCTTTTGTAAACAATCACTATGTTGTCACTAGAGATGATAATATAATTATTCTTAATCATCACGGCTTGCGGTTTTGCAAATGAAACCGCAATTTCATCCATGGAATTAGATTTATTATCAAAGGAATGAATTTGGAATGAATCATCCGGGTTATCATCAGGTGTCTTGTTCGAGATAAGGGCCATTAGTTTTTTGTGAGTGAAGATCCTCCTGCAGGTAAGATCTCCTGAATTTTTATAAGGGATTTTGCACTCCTTATAACCATTTGTACGCCACTTGGCAACTGTCCAAGCATACCTCTTCCATAAAACTGCATATTTACACAGAGTCAAGGAATCTTCATCATCTAAACAAAAAAGAAATCTGTGATGTAAGCAAGAAAAACTAATAAATATATATTACTTTTTCATGGTCTTCTTACCTTCTTCGACATAACTATCAATGTCAACTCCTTCATAATAGCAAACATTTTTCCATTGTTTTTCAAAATTAGCTATCCTCCTCCATTCAGCTGAAACGCTTAAACAGGTCCATAAATCTTGTCCAGTTAGGAATTTGAAAATATATTCTTTCAGTTCCAGGGGCAAGAGACCGAAATGATCCATGTCTGTTCCAGCATACCTAGAATGTATGGATAAAAATACTGAAGATCATCTGAATCAAAACTAAGAGTAGAGTTTGAATTTGTAAGTGTACCATCTGTCAATAGAAGATGAGTATATCTTTAATGGTTTTTAAAATTAAGGTACTTATCGACTTACAGATGCCTGAGAAGATGATAACATCATCTATAATACAGATAGTGAAGCATTCTTCCCAGCACCAGTTCCCTAATTAACCAATACCACCCGGCTGGGGTGAAGTCCAGCAACTCTAAATCCTATCATTACTGGTTCGACGTTAAGAATCGACTTATCTAAACAAACTATATCGATGTACCTTCGATATATCAGTAGTCAAGTTGTCTGTGTTACTATTTAGGAATGATTAATATAAACTACAGAAAAATGAATAAGGATCTGTTTTAAAACTCATTGATGACGAGCTATGAAAGTTTTAATGATCTTGGTATTTCAGTGTAAAAAACAAACTCCAGCGGCGCGAAATTCAAAATTCCAACTTAACTATTAGCCTACTCATCTCTCTTTTCTCAATCCACCGTTGTTTCTCACAGTAGTATCCTGGGTACCATTCTTTATACGGTGTATGCAGCTGATATTCCAACCAATCATAACACAGTGATAAAAACATACTCAGATATCACATGTGTACCCCCATGCAAGACTGGAACGACAAGAAACAGCTATTTACTATAACGCTCTGAACTTCCCATTTATTAAAAAAAACTCTTATACACTATGATAATTAGAACTATTTGGACATACGGAATTGAGCTTTGGGGCTTCATCAGATCAAATTTCTTCCGTATCCAAACTTTATAATCCAAAATCCTATTACGTCACAAATAAACTCATCCATAAAGATCGCAACATCCCATTCGTTGCAGATTTGGCCCGAAATAGATATACCTCCTTTCATTCCATAATCCTTTCCCATCCAAACCCATTAGTTCTTAATCTCTCATTCTTAACAATTCCTGATAATCTTCTGAGGCATTTGAAAGAAGATGGCAACGGGATCTTTTAATTTAAGTCATTGATTGAATTACCACCATTGGGTGGTTCCCTTTCAAGATTATCATGTGTTCTGGAACATTTATCACATTTACTTATAATAATTTTTTTTTACAGTTGTATATTTTAATAAATAGAATAAACTATTCTAACGCTACGCTAGCTTAAAATGGATAAACCCTCTCACAATTAAACTACGAATCTTTTACAGTGGAGGTCGAGCCTGTAGCATTCTGTGTAAGTGGATTTTGAAGTTCTCTCCCGTCGCCTCTGCTTGTATTTCCCCCCGTTTTCTTGTTAAAATGTGGCCTACCGATTCCACTTTAAAATTATTTGAGAATATTCAAACCGATAGATGTTTACAGGATATCTCGTAGGATGTATACAAGACAGATCTAAAAAATGTGGTGCGGTACTTGCATCACAACTTTCACTTATTTATCTAATTATGTCTCCAAGTTTTTGGAGCTCGTGTTAAAGTTATCGCTATTTTTGTTATTTTCGAAAAAAAAGAAATCTAAGTTTATGGACAAAAAGTCTACTTGGATTTGGCCGTGTCCAGGTAAAATTCTCTGGTAGGTATTAGTTACCTATTGATAATTTTCTGATGGTATCTCTTTACTATCATTGTTATACCGAATATGTGAGTCGTCGTATCGTGATTAGTAACCAAGTAAAGTTCGGGTCATACAATAACCCACCGGAAGCTGTTATGTGTAAACATTGCAGCATTGTATTGAGATTTCCCAGGTACTGTGTATGATTCCTGGCGTCAATTTAAAAGGTACGGTACTCTATATGAAAAGACCTAGACAATGCATGTTCAGTAGCTAAGGTAAGCTTGTAATCCTGTTGGTTCTTTATATTTACTGTTGGTTCTTGCAGGAAAGGGTACTCCCTCTGTTAGGTATTCGCTTACAGTCGAGTCCTACTCAGTTGCGTTGTGTAGTGGGCAATAAGTGCAGACTAAGACTAATAAGTATCATCCGAACCTGGGACAAGGAAAAGCCGCTGGAATAATGTCACTATCTGAGAAAACAACATGGAGACTTTTAAGCAGAACTTAATCTTTGTCTAATGTTTTTTCTAAAAAATAGTTTTTTGGAAATCCTCAGGGCGTTTGAAGGTGTTAGTGTAGCCACCTTCAGGGGCGTACAAGAAAGATATTTAATTCCTAAGATAATATTTACACAAAATGATTTTAAAAACAAATCACAATATATATACAAATTGTATACTTTCTGATTGGGTTATGTTGAACTGTTTTTAAGTGATGAATTATCTCTCTTTGGTTAATTTTTATTTTGCTGTAGATGTGAGATGCTCTATATCTGCTCTTCATTTAGGTGATATTGTGTTTATTTATTGAGACTATACTGTCTACAAGAACCTGAGCCTTTTTTATGATCCTCCTCCACTCTCGCCTATTCCTGGGAAGCATCCGTCATATAACAATGCTCATCTCTTTTTTTTTATCTCCTCCACTTCATGTTTTTGAATCTCACAATCACCCCTGATATTAGATATTTATTTTAACATTTTTTAAAACATTAGTTCTCATTAAATAAAACTTAATAATATTAGATCGATTTCCAAAGTATCTTCCTATTCCTTGGTCCTCTATTCAAATGCAGAAAAAGAGATCCCTCAACCCGTTTTCACAAGATATATCAACCTCTACGCTTTCATGCGGCTTAGAAAAAAAAGAAAGAAGTAAAATCGTTTTGGAAAGATTGGGGAGTGAGAAAGAAATCGCTCCCTTCCCTACCATCTTGATATCTCTGGGCATACCATTAGTTAATTTATATATAATATGATTAGTAATATTGGGGAAAAATATTAGATCTTCATTCACAAAGAAGACATTGAAAACCGATTATGATATCAGTGATACATAATGATTTATGGTTTATGATAAGAGTGATACATTTATCATAAATCAAACTGTTGTAAGATAAGTCAGCATGCATATCCATTGGATAAAATTGGCAATGAAAACCTGGTTTCCGGATATGTAATGGTAGGTTGTGTATATGTAATAAGCACATTTTGAAGTTTCCTGCCGCTGACAAACGGTGAGTATTTAATTGTGTTTTATGTCAATGCCATTGCGGTTGTCGCTGGGAACAGATGCTAGTATCGGTCCTTCTACTATGGCTCCTCTTCAGCTTCGTTTCTGGTGAGTTTTACATCCTTCATCCAGTCGATCACATAGGATTTTATTTTTAACATAACTGTTTCTTCAATTTTTTTGTATTACATAGGAAGATAATTATTATTTGAAGATTTTCCGTATTGAACATGCTTAATATATAAAATTAAGGTGGTCTGGGCGTGGTAAAAAAAAAAAAAAAAGAACTCAAATAGTAATTTTGGTCATCATTTTCCTTTTAACTTGATTCTTATTCCCCTTTTTCCGTTTATTAGTGTGTACTGTATTTCTTTTTTATCTACTTTTTTTTATTTGTTATTATATCTGTTTTCATTAATTTAATTAGTCCATTTTTATATAAATTTTAAATCATTCTTAGGCTCACCGTAGTTTACTTTTATTTCATGTTATTTATTCTCTTACTTTATTTTAGTTGTTTGTATCTTTTTTAGCCCTGTTGAAGCCCTGCAAAGAAGGGCGAAACGTTGGCAAACATTAAATAGTTTAGTTACTATTTGAGTTTTTTTCTACAGCACCTAGATAATCTTCCTTTTATAATCATTATTCATTTGTATTAAAGCTTCAAATAATTTTTCTAATTTAATTAAATTAATTTTCTTGGAAGTATCGTATTTACAATGTGAAACGATCTTATTAGGCCTATATTTTCCCATACATTTAAAAAATGTTTACATATTTATCAAACATATATCCTTTGGTTTTTCTTCTTTATTATATGAAATATCTCAAATTAAAAACATATAAAAGGAAGATGATCCGGGTATGGTAAAAAAACAAAAAAACAAATAGCAATTAAACCATGTATTGTGAGTCAAAATTTCGCCCCTACTTTTCAGGGCTAAAAACGAAATAAACAACTAAAATAATGTAACAAAGTAAGAGAATAAATAATACGCAATAAAAGTAAACTAAGGTGTGGCTGAATATGACTTAAAATATATGAAAATTGATTTAAAAATGAGCAAAGAAAACTTAAGAAAATTAATTTTATTTTGTTTACTTAAAATATATAATTTAAATTAGAAATTCTTATTTTTATAAATTTTATTAAGATTACTTAAAATTAATAATTTATTTTATTTAAAGTTTAACTTTATTGAATTTACTTTGTTCATTTTTATATCAATTTTCACACATTTGAAATCATATTTATCAACACCTTAGTTCATATTATCTATTCTCTCACTTTGTTACTTTATTTTATTTATTTGTATCTTTTTTTAGCCCTGATGAAGCCCTGCAAAGTGTGTCGAAACGTTGACTCACAATAAAAAGTTTAATATCCTTTTGTTTTTTTTACCACACCCGGAAAATCTTCCTTTTTTTACGTTTTACACACAGTCAAACAGCGATCTTCCAAATTAAAAAATATGAAATGTTCCTTCAGTTATATAGTATAAATAATTTTTTTAACAAAAGAAAAATGTACTTTGTATATATTTTCTTAATCTTTTTCAAGATTGGTTTTATTATTCAATTAAAATAAGTTATATTCATAAAGGCCCAACACTATTAATAACTTTACGAAATGTCCAACGTTTCGTCCAACCCGGCCACCATCAAGGACAATTAACGATAATATCACAGCCTCACATTAACTCTTAAAAATTTGCAGGCTATAATATAATCAAAATTGACATATTTTAGTCACTATTTCATTTAAATACAAAGATTTTTAATTTTTAATCATCTTAACACTACTATCGATCACTTGTCAAAAGGAATACTTGTCGAATAAGTGGCAATTTATTTTAATTAAATAAAAAAATATATATACATTTTTGTTAAAATGGTAATGCGAAGTTGCAATATTTTATTGAAGAAAGAGAAGCACAAGATACGTTCAGATTTTCGTTAGTTAATATCATAAATTATTTATATGTTTTTTATTCATGCTGTTAATTTTAGAATTGGATTTAGTTTGAATACTAACAGTACTTTAATAAAAATTATTATAGAATACTACTTATATTCTATAATATATAATATTAAATTACATTATAGAATGAATATAGGCATTACAAAATTAAAAACTTAAATGGAGTAATAGAAATTGAAGTAGCGATTAAATGTTCTCGTAAAAAATACATTGATACGTATTTATATTAAGAAAAGATATTTAGGAAATTTAAAAATGAAAACAATCAAATTTTATTGTACTGTAATAAATTTAATGAATTGTAATACTTCGTATTGTTTAGATAAATAGTATTCAGTTCTAATGGAATCTTAAATTATATATTTTATTTTATTAGTGGAACCCCTTGCAGAGTTATGCGAAGGGAGGGAGGGTTACTCATAAAACCGACAGCGATCAATATGACCAAAATGCTGGACACGATCTCTAAAAAACAGCAAAAATATCTTTTATAAGGGATCGGTGACCAAATTAGACAATAGGATAACATAATTTACAATTCAGAATCCTCATCGCAAATCATTTCTTAGTTTCTAATTACAGATCAAGATCTTTGTATTGGAAGAATTAACAATGGAATGTCGTTTTGTTCACAGATTAGTAATTCTAATATCTTAGTTGCTAAGTAAGGAGAATTCCTATTGCAATGTAGTCTGGCAAATATAAGAGCCCAAGGGGAGAAAAAAGGCAGTTATTTCATCACAATTTTTGATTACTTAAATGAAAACTATATATAATTACTAGTCAAAATTGATGAGTCTGAAAAGTATAGTTAGGGGGAATAAAAAATAGCGTATGTTTCATAGCGTTAAAAAAAATAATTTTTCTTTAGGAGCTCCGCATCGTTAGGACTACCTACAACACTAGACAAACCTAATGGAATTCCATTTAAATTTGTTTAAATATGAGCCCTCATTGAGCTTATTTACGTTCAATAGTATTCGAGATATAGCTTTTTATATACAAATACAAATAAAAATTCAACTTTTTGTTGAATTTAACTCTCTGCTAACCTCTAAAGCAGTAAAATGCTTCCTATAAATGTATCGAATTATTTTGTCGTAGGTATCCTATATAAATATTACAAGACGAGTCGTTCTTTGCCTGGCTTTCCATCTTAAACCGTCATTAAAAATTCAGATTAGAACATCATCCCTTTCAGTTTAGTAATAGAATCCGATTCTTTGAAATAAAATGTGCAATTCGACATCTAATTTACGGCTACATCGAACAAAAGCGAATTGAGAATTGGTACGGGCAAGTGCTGTAGGGTGTATGTCTCCCAGGATTTCGGAGAAATCAATACCGTACAAGAGCCCAAGGGGAGGAAAAAAGTCAGTTATTTCACCCCATCTTTGGATTACTTCAATGAAAACTACGTATTTGATTACTATTACTTGTCCAACTTGATGAGTCGGCCAAGTAAAGTTAAAAATGTATAATTTTTATTTTATGACGTTAAAAAAAATAATTTTTCATTAGGAGCTCCGTATAGTTAAGACTACCTACAACACAAGAAAACCTAATAAAATACCATTTAAAAATAGAATATATTTGATAAAATATGAGCCCCTACAGAGCTATTTACGTTCGATAGTTACCAGGATACATTATTTTAAAATCAACGTTTCATATAAGACGTACTGAAAAATCAGTTCAAGAATTTATTTTGGGAAATCTATTTCTTAGGAACAATAAGATGTAGAGATTTATATTAGCACTCAAATTATAGCTAGTTTAATGTACTATTAAGTAGTTTATGATGTTTATCCTCTTACGTGAAGTAGTTTTCATGATATTTAGTAAAATAAATTGATTTATAGTTGTTCGGACTATATTTCATACGGAAAATTCATGTCCATGAATTACTGATATTTTGTACGTCTTTTTTGCTTTTAAAAGAACTGTATAACTAGAACTAGAAATAGCTCTAATATGGTTCCTATTTTAGCAAGTTCACTATAATTTATATGGTATTAGATTAGGTTTTCTAGTTATATTATGGTTTTCTAGTTATGTTTGTAGTTTCTAAGATATGGAGCTCCAAAAGAAAAATTATTTTTTAATGTTATGAAACAAAAATTTTTTTTTCTCCCTAACTATAATTAGCTAGACTCATCAAGTTCGACAAGTAATTGTACATAATTTTCATAGAATAAATCAAAAATTGGGTTGAAATAACAGACTTTTCTCTCCTCTTGAGCTTTTGTACCGTATTGATTGCTCCGAAATCCTTCGAGACATACATCCCACAACACTTGTTGGTAAAATTCTCAACTCATTGTTCAGTATAGCCGTAAATTAGATGTTGAATTGCACATTTTATTTCAAAGAATCGGATTCAATTACTAAACTGAACGGAGTATTGTTTTAATCATAATTTTTAGTGACGATTTAAGATGGAAATTCGGTTAAAGAACGACTCGTCTTGTTATATTTGTTTAGGATACCTACGAAATAATAATTTGATACTTTGATAAATAAATAAATCAATAAATTGATGGTTGATAATCATTTATAGGAAGCATATTACTGCTTTAGAGGTTAGCAGAGAGTTATTTTCCAGAAAAAAGGTTAATAATGCATATAAGCTTAATTTAAGTAGAAGTTTTGTGTATTTGTATTTACAATGCATAATAAATACACATAAAATTTGTTATTGAGAATATCTGAAATTATTCATCACTATCGTAGTATAGTATATTTTTATTTAATACCAGATCGACCAGGGACCCTGTTTCATAATTAAGTACAAACTAATACTATTAGTCTTGTCGATTTAACCTAATATAATTACACTGACTTGTATAATAGTAACTTGTACTTTAGAGCTTTTCAAATCCTATAATATCCTAATAATGGAAAAAAAAAGTATTAGTGTAATTACCACGTTGTTTCTATACTTGTATTATGAACTAATACTTTTAGTAGCTTTGATTATGAAACAGTGCCTAACTGTATTAACTTACATGGTTAATATAACAGTTACTTTTTTTTAAATTTAACAATTGATTGTGATGGATTAGCCTCATCCAAAAGACAACCTCAGCTATTACATAAGTAGCTAGATAAAAAAAAAAAAATAGATAAAAATAACAATTCTTAAAAAGAGAGAAAAGGAAAGTTAACAACGAAAACAATGACATTCATAGACTGAACAAAAATAATTGACTTCTAGTGGGGAAAAAAAATAAATAATTTGAGAAAAAGACGAAGAGAAAAAATAAACAAAACAGCATCAATGTCAATAACAGACAAAATTATAGAAATTATAACAAAATATCCTGCAGCAGCCTGGGCTTCAGTCTTCGAGAGGAAGTTGGGTTTCCCAAGGTGTAAGTTACTGCTCCTTTAACTAGGAGTGGAATTTTATGAACTTTTTTTGATGCCATCCTCTATTGGATTCCATTTGTAGTGCCCGATCAAATTGGCTATTTATCAGTATCGTAGATTTATTTTATTTTTGTTGTATGTACTATTTAACTACGTATACGAGACAACTTAGGTAATGTTAGGTTATCATTGCAATGTCGTTGTTGAGGAACATCCATGGCCATATAAATACTTGAAAAATAACATTTAGAGTTCTTCGTTGTGTCGATACTTTAAAACATAACTTTAAGGATTGTATTTCAAAAACTATGCTAAAAACGGTGGTTTGGTTTTCCTATGACAAATATTTATTTCTAATCAACCTCTTAGTATAAAGGATTTAATTTATTGCTTAGTTCGCTATGTGGTTGTCTTCCTTTCTATTTGAAAGACATTTTTTCACCGACCTACATCATTGAACAATGGGTTTCAATGCTATCTTGTTCCGATGGGGATCAGTGAAATCGATTAAGAACCGACTACGGGCAGGGGAGATTAATTAAGTATGTGAGACTAACCTCGATTCCTGCTTAACATTTATACTGAATTACAATATGAAATTTCTTAATAAAAAAATAAATCTTCTTAGTCAAAACGTGAAAAAAGAAATTAATTATACAAAATTAGCAACAATAATACCGTTATGTAGTTGTTATTCCTCACAATTTACCTCTAATTTTTGAAATTTCCGTAATAAATGGACTGAACTCATTCTTCCAGTTAGCTCCTTAATTCTGTCAAGCAAAGTTTTATTTATTAAAAAAATAAATTGATAATTATTTCATACCCTCATAAAAAAAATGTTGTTTTTTATAGTTTATTTGTTTGTAAAAATTTATCTAAGTCGCCTTATTTTCCATTATAATAACTATAAGTTTCATGAGTATTTTAAGAATATCCCTTCTACAATTTTTGAAACATTTGGCACTCTATAGAGCAGCGGTTCCTAAACTTTATTCATCCCGGCACACCTCATAGGCTAAAACAAATTCGCGAGTACCTTGTTGAGCTAGCAAAAATTCATGGCTCCTTTGTCAAGCTAAAAAAGTAGCCACAATCGCCTCAGAGAGATTGAACATGTTAGTCGAAGTAGGGAGATGTAGGTTTTTGCAACCTGGGAACTGCAGAAACGCCGGTTCGAATCAGACCGGTGGGGGGGGGAGGTCAACTTTTATTTCTGTGGTTGTCCCACGAAATAAAAACTTAACCCCCACAATGGTTTTAGAATAGATACTCCCCCGTCACACTCACTCCCCCGTATGTCAGAAATGACCAGGAAGAGGGTTATAATAAAAAAAAGGCGATTATATATATATATATAAAAAAAAAAACAGCATTAATTAAATACTGTAATGCACTGTATATTAGCAATTTTAATTTGTTTCTCATGAACTATTATCACATTAAATATAGCCACCTTTATTATAAATGCACCTTTTGTAATTTTATTTTGGGAGCAGGATGGCTTAGTGAGTAAGGCACTGCAAGGACTCGGGTTCGAATCCGGCTGTAGCAGAAAATTATTTATTATTTTACTGTGCCGCAAGCCCTATGGTCCGATGCCCTCCGGGGTCCATCTTGGTTCGTTAAGTGACTATCATTAATGGAAAAAAAATTTGGAGGTGAGCGTGATCATGAACAAATCACATCCTTCCTTGTACAACTGTTGTCCAAGAAAGAATACTTCTTCACAACTTCCTGAGCCCCTCACCCTTCATGGATTGCACCGGTACCGATTTTTATGTTAAAAGTAAATTGTATCTAAAAATTTAAGTTATTTAAAGTATTATTTATTAAGGGTCCACCAGTTATTTAATTTTTTTAAACTTTTAATATTATTTTATTGTTTATTATATATAAATATATGTATTTAAACATCTGAGATATTGATTCCAAAAAGAATATATTGTTTTCTTCTATATTCATGAATGATAAAGGTATAGGCGTAAAAAAAATCTCAAATTGGACGCAACTTCAAATCAAAGTTTGGCAATGCCATTATAAGAGAACTTTTCTAAAAGTATTATTAAATTTATAATGAGGTGTAGATAGTTGACCGTAGATTAATGATTGGAAAAGTTTGTCGGGGGGTGCGGTCAGTAAAGAACAACATTAATAAACAAAACCATATTTATTTATTTTATGCCGACGTTTCGACCTGTGTTTCAGGTCTTCATCAGGGATTATGGCGTAGAAGGTAGCCCTGCAACTGGAGTGCAACTAGAGTTGCAGGCCTACCTTCTAACCCCTGATGAAGACCTGAAACACAGGTCGAAACGTCGGCATAAAATAAATAAATATCGTTTTGTTTATTTATGTGGTTCTTTACTGACCGCACCCCCCTACAAACGTCTCCAATTATTATTTAATTTGTTACTTTTACAATTAATATAGAAATATTGTAATGTCACAGGTTGTGGAGAGCCGAAGTCCCAGAGCGGGAAGATCGTAGGTGGGAGAGGAGTGGACGCCAAGATATACCCATGGTACGTAGCCCTTGTGCAGGCCAGGAGTGAGCCGAGCAACCTGGCCGTGGAATGTGGCGCCTCCCTCATCACCAAGTCTCACATCCTCACAGCGGCACATTGCTACAGGTTACTATAATGTTATAAGTTTTGAATTACGATTATGAGCCAGTTTTTGCTTGGAAAAACAGTTAATTGAGGCGTGTAGCTTTAAAACCAGCTCCATCCAAATTTTAAAAAAACCTTCCCATTGACATGCCAATCAGTTTGGAGAAATTTTTGTTATTAGTATTGAAAGATCGAATGTCTATGATTATTCCACGGTAGTTTCACTACTTCAATAATTTGAGGTTTCTGATAATTTAAATTTAAATTTTGGATGAAGCAGGTTATGAACCAAACTAGGTGATTAGCCATGGAGTACACTGGATAGTAATATCAGAAATATAGTTTTAATTAGTAACAAAAAAACTCTAAATTTTTTCTTAAAGAAATTTCAAGAGAAGAGTAGAAAAAACATGGTCAGTTCAAGACAATTTTAATTGAAAAATGAAAATTTGAAAAAAAAAACTTGAATGAGTTCAAGGGGCTGAGGAGAGGTAGTACCATTTACTAGGGAAGACCTAGAGACTGGTCCTCACTCAAAACCAGGGAAGTAGCCGAGAGGCCAGAAAAACTATAAGTGGAGACCTTGAGGACGCTACTGCCAAGACTGTCCGTGCGCGGTGAAGAATTGTATCCTGCTCCCGACTGAAGACGGTGGATCTAGACTGTGAGGTCGATAAATATCCTTGGTGGCAGGCAGCAGTACTATCAATACCAGCATGGAGCCGAAGACAGTAGGGATCGGCTGGGTCCTGACCAGATAATCAACTGCGAGGGAACAAACCCTACAAATAACACAGAAGTCGGAGATCTGGGCCGAAAGGTGCACATAGTCCCCTGACGTCTTTTATGATGGTCAAGGAAAACTGGACATCAAGTATTTCTTCCCAAACTGGCCACAGTTTCTCTTGAGGATTCTTGAGAAGAACGAAGAAGAAAACTTGAATTTGAACACTAGGTAAAATTAACTTAAAAACCTCATTTCACAAAAAAATGAAGGAATAATTATTGTTCAGGAACTTCTATAAACACGTTTTCATTCTCGTCTTTATTGACACACCTTATCCTCATCAAGCTCACTGTAACATCCGGCAACCACATTATTATGATATTCAAAGGAATCGATGCTTTTCCAATCAGGTCAAAAATGTTTCTTCAAAAGATTGTTGACATCTGACAATTTCACTGGAGAAAGAGGTACTCCTACTGTCAAATCCGCTGACATGAATGAAATTTTCTTTGTAAGCGGTTTAATGCACCTAAATCGCTGAGATAGTTCACCTAACCGCGAATCTGGATACTTTTCTATTGTAAAAGGTGAAAATATGAAAAGGAAATCTAAAACAAACTGGCATGAAAACAATAAAACCTGCGCCGTGCCAGTGAAACCTTCTGTGATTAAAATGGGGCAAGTGTGCATAACAGAAATAGTTCTTTTGTGCCTATCTTTGAATGGTATTCTTCATGTTTTAGACTACAGGACTATTTATGTAAATAATTGAGAACTCTAGAACTCTTAGAGGGGCAACCAGGACTCCCCCCTGCTCCCCTCTCCCTACGTCCATGGATAAGGGGGCAACTTCACAAAGGTGGGTTTCGGCAACAAACGCATCACTTTGAAGGCAATTTTCGAGGAAGCAGCTGGTTATGTTTCTTACCGCTTGGCAGTATGATGTAGTGTACTGAGAACAAGCGAGAAATGGAAAAAAAGCATTTCAGAAAAATGTGGCTGTAGCTGGTTTTGAAGCTACACCCCTCAATTCTTAACTGGTTGTCAATAACCACTGATCGAAATTTCATAATTCTAACTTACTAAGGATATTAAACAACTAGTAATGCAATCAATAGTGGACAACTAACCATGAATCACGTAACTATACCCAGGATATTACTACGATATTTAATGTTCCATATTGCTTTCTGGCCCTGAGCTCTTAAATCGATTTTTGGTTGTTAAAAAACAAACTGTCTAGGTTGCAGGAAATCCGCTGTATTGCTGTCCGAACAATGGTCAGGAAAAAATGTCCATATATTATAGTCATTAGGAAAAAAAGAGTCTTTAATTCTGATTTTATAATTTTATTTAAGAGGCGGCGGTAAGATTGAATGTTTTATAAGTGTATATGATTGTATACTATTTTATAATAGAAGGAAATTGTCCGGGTTGGTGCTCAAGAAAACAATTATGAATTAATATATATATTCTAATAAATAAAGAGTTCTGTATTAAAATAACAAAAATAATAATGTCACCAATACATCATTCATAATGACAATGAGCTCTACTAATGTTGATGTAGAGCAAGGTCCTCAGATAGTGCGATGACACTAACTAACTAGGGGACGCTACGGTCGTTTATCTCGATGAAAATAAAGTCAAAAAATATTAGAAAAAAATAATAGAAAAATCACATTCTATTGGGAAAGCCGATCTCTAACGATTGTATAACTGGTTCGTTATATATTTTTAAACTGTTGTATTCTTGGCAGGAACAAAATTTATATTGGAAGAAGATAGTTGACCGTATGACGTAGATTGTAGAAAGATAGTCCGGGAGGCGGTATGAAGGTATCAAAATAGTAAAAGAAAACTATTGTTAAGGATGTTTCGCCCCACTTTACAGGACTTTGTCAGTGTTGTCAGATGGAAACAAAGATTATTTTCAGTTGCCATGTTTGTTTCAATCTTACAGGCCTGAGGAAGCCTTGCAAAATGGAGAGAAAACTAACAAATAGTTTTCTTTTACTATTTTAACACCTTTATTGACTGCCACCCGGACTATCTTCCTACAAAGAACAAAATTTATGTTAGTTATTCCCTCCTTAAGAAGCCCTAAAGCACTTTTTATAACAACAGAAAAATAAAATTTCTTTGTTCATAATTTTTGCTTTTCTTGTTCTAGAGATTTTTTTTTTTCTTCACAATACCACCAATCCACACAAAATTTTGGGATGTAAGTAGGTCAACAAATGAAAGTTTTGTGATGTGCGTATTGCACCATATTTTTTTCTGCCGATATTCCATGTCTATGAAAGAAATTTATGACTTATTACAATTTTATCCAAATCTAACATTATTACCAGTATTGCAAAGCTTAATTTGAACTCTTCTGACCCATATCAAAATCCTTTAGATTTTATAGCTTTAAAAGGGAGGAAATGTTGTTTCAAATAAAGGGAAACTTTCAAACTTTTATTGTACATCTCTTGTTCCAATGTACTTACACGGTTTGATCCATTTCTTACAGTTTAGATGGTCATAAAGAACTCCTACGTTTTGTGATGGGTAAGTCTATGAATCTTTGTATGGGGTTTGTGGAGGTGCGATAAACGAATAGTTGCTTTATTTCTACCTAAAAAAAATCATATCCCACTTTTCTAGGTCAGTTAGTCCAAATTATTTCACTATTTTGCTCTTGTTATTTCATAGTGGGTTGTATACCAATTGATAAGTTTTCAGGTATAGAACAAGAAAAAAATATTTTAAATTATATTAAATGGATGTACCAAATAAGCTTAAAGTAGGCCAAAAAATTTGTTTAAGGTGATACTTTTTATAAGTACTGCTTTTTCTGTTATTTCACTACCTTATTTGATTTTATTTCTTTTACTTTTTTTTATATTAATGAGGAAAATACTAAAGTGAGACTGATTAACGTTTAGAAAAATAAAAATAATATAAATAAGAAAAAAAGTGATAAATTAAGTAAAATATGAAAAAATATTAAACAAAACTATTGAGGTGTATAGTTAACTCTTCAGGAAAATATTTTTTTTCTATAAAGAATACAGCATCAAGCCATAACATCTTATCCTAAAATTTCAACCAAAAATATTTCCAAAGTCAGATTATGGAAAATTTAAATAATTTTCGTTTGATATCAAATGTATGATCTATCTTTAGGCAATTATTAGAAAATGATTGAGAAAACCTTTTTTCTGAAATTTTTAAGGTTTGGCACACACCGATGTCTTAGAACATTGTTTTACCTCAGAACTTGTTACCTAATGTGTGGCGTTAATTCAAATAAGATTAAAAAGATAATTAATGTATTCATCTTAATATTTTAAGATGCTGTTGATATTATTATGCTATTTTGGTATTTTAGTAAACTTAATTGAAATATTTGATACAAAAGGTGGATAAAAATTTTTGGTTTGAAATAAATGACTATGGGAGTTGGGTTACTAATTGAGAAAGCAGGCAAATAACACTATTTTTTTTTTAATTTAAAAAAGTATGATTACATTTCATCAGCCCTTTTTTTGTTACATCTAAGATTTGATTAACGAAAGCTTATCTGTACAAACATATATATATTTTAATCAATTTTTTTGATTTTGGAAATTTTTTCAAATGTAGGGGTATTCCAGCTCCTGCAATGAAGAATGCATATAAAGCAGTTTTTGTTCTTGAAAATCGTTGTTCTGGAGAAAATAGTTTAATAAGAAGAATTTCAAGAGTGACTGTTCACCCAAATTTTAACTATAATAGTCTGAAGAATGATATTGCTATAGCCCAATTAGAATCAGCTGTTGATTTTGAGCCAGTTTGTCTTCCATCAACGAGTGAGTAACATATTGAGGTGAATTCATCCATCTTAATTTATTATATGTTAGATTTTATGTAATTATATTTTTATTATTGAATGCTGAGAAAACAGAGGCAATTGTTCATTACCTATTTGGAATTAATAGGTTTCCAATTGCCTCATAATTTCTGTTCCTCATATTCCAACTCTGTTCCTAATTAATAATCCCATAAAATTCTACCCAACACTCAAAAACCTTGGAATCGTCTTTGGCGAAACCCTTTTCTGGAAAAACCTTGACTCTGATATCTCATGCTGTACCTTTTAGTTCTTAATGCAAATAAATTACCTTTGTCATCTATTTCTATTTAATTAACGAGATGAGTTCCTTCATAACTTAGCCTATTCTTTCACTTCCTATCCATCCTGTTTCAAATGAATTGAAATAGGTATACCTTATTTGAGATAACAATGTATTAAAAAAAATTAACTCATTAATTATAATTTGTAATTAGTATTTCTCTCTTTTTAAATTATTTTCTTGATTTATTAATATTATAAGTTAATTTGTTTAGTGGTTTGCTTAACTTACTTCATTATGATTTATTAGGATTTAATTTATTTTGTTTTTTATCATGTCTTTATTATTTGTCAGCACAAAGAACAGCAGTTCTTCGTTTTCTTTCATCATATCTACTATTCCTGTAATGTCATTGTAAAGGGACATGTACCAGAATAAATAAATAATTTATTATTATTAGAGACTGGATTTTTGTGCTTTAAAAGCTGAAAAACGTGCAATAACACACCAAAAATGTACAAATTGTGTATAAAACACCAAATCCTACAATAATCAACTTTATTGTTTAATTTACAATACATTAAATAATATAATACATGAATAGCTTACCTAACCTTGTTTGAATAAAATTAAAATATCTAAATACTATCTACATTTATGCTAACACACATATTCCTAAACTAATCTGATTAAAAACTAAAAATTTTGTCGATAACTGAAGAACAATGTGGAATTTAATAGTATTAATTAATTTTTATCCTTATTATGAAAGCTGGAATTCAATTTTTCAATTTATAAAACAACCTCAATTCTATATTAAAGACAAATGCACTACATAGTGTGTTGAAAGGAGTATTTAAAACTATTCTTTTAAGCAATGTACCCTGTTTAATTTCATATAGCATGTGCTTTGGCAGAGCTTTTCAATTATGTATTTTTCAATATATCAGTAACTATAAAACTAACAATTAATAAGTCAATGAAGATAAACTTTAAAAATTTGATTTAAAAATGTTTAAGTATATAACAATTCATTTTTTGTTTAATGTCCATTTAAAAGAATATGATATAAAAATATATATATTATGAAATTCTCAGTAGTCCCAACAAAGTCAGAAAGAATACAAATTAAAAACAATAACATTGAATATTCCTCAAAAAAAAGCTTATTCTAGAGAGACTTCATCATAGTTATCTGAAACTACTGATCAATGCTATTCCTAGAATATTCATCACTTTGGTTTACTATTTTTTTTTTTAGGTTGATTTTGATTATTGAATGCATTACTTTATCTCAAATTCATCAATTCTAAACTATACATTGAATAATATGTGTATGTGTCTAACATGAGAAATTCAATTCAAACATATAATGTGCATATTCATGCAACCAAAATATAAACTTAGCACAACAAGAGTAAAATGTGTAACTTTATGGAGAAAAAGCTAAAAATGTGAATATTAGTAGAAAACCCCCCAAAATGTGCAATTTTGTGCTATAAAAAATTTTTTGTTTGAATGTATTTTCCATGATTTGAATTTCAGTGTCGGTTTACCTGAATTTGAAGTTACGGTACAGAATTTGCAATTAAACAAAAACCCATTCTATAATTATTATTATCATCTTGACTATGTTTAAAGAATATTGTAGCTTTATTTTATATATTTTTTTATTTTTAAATAAAATTAAAAATAATTATCACTAGTTCTGTTCATATATTGTTTTTTTTTGAAAAGAAAAAGATATAGTAAGAAATCAGGAAAGGTGAATTATAATACAACAAAAATTAAAAGTTGTTTTTATTTGTTATTACAACTTTTGTATAGGTCAAACCAAATTGGCTAGGTCATTTTGGCAGATGCTTGCTCTAAGTGCAAGGGAATTACTCAGGAAACTGCCAGCTTAAAGAAGGGGGAGGGCTGATAAGAGTGAACTAGCAGAATAAAACAATGTCCATCCTTCATTATTCCTCTTACAACAGGTACCTCCAACACCACATATAAGAAGAAATAGATCCTATAAGACAAAATTAAATAACAAACAAATAACAATATCTCTTTTTGGCTCTCAACCACATATATACCTGTGTACAGGTCAATAGTTTCAATATAATAATATTTCATTGCATACAGTCCACTCACACAGTACACATTTATTTTTTTTTATGACCTCCTCCTTGTCAATTCTGACATTTGGAGGGGGGAGGAAAGGTTGGGGACGAAATGAAAAAAAGTCTACCAATCAGGCTGGATTCGAACTGGCACCGCCTGCAGTTCTCAGGTTGCCACGACTTGCGCCTCAACCACCTGAGCTACGGATGGCCCCCACTACAAAACTTAATTATAAATCAGTGCATATTTGCAGTTTACCCCAGACTGCATTGATTGAACAGTACATATAATATATCATGACTATTCCCCAACTAAGTAAGAATCTCGATTAATTCATCATAATCAACCACAACTTCTAATAGATGTTCTGTGGTACAGATTCAAGAAGCAGAGGTCAAGGAACAATTATTGGTTATGGAAATCTCATTAACAATGGACAAAAATTTCCTTGCACTCTCCAAGAAGCAAATGTTAACGTTTATTCATGGAATAACTGCTTAAAGACTGGAAATTATAGAGATATTGCCAACCTTCCAAAAACGATTTGTGCTGGATTTATAAGTGGTGGTGTAGACACTTGC
Source organism: Halyomorpha halys (assembly GCF_000696795.3). Classification (NCBI taxonomy): domain Eukaryota; kingdom Metazoa; phylum Arthropoda; class Insecta; order Hemiptera; family Pentatomidae; genus Halyomorpha; species Halyomorpha halys. Next base: position 1,792,469 of record NW_027114863.1, read on the forward strand.
AATGTAGGTAATTACTCAAGGTTCATTTCATTATAATTGCTCTAGAAAACCTAAAATTAAATTCTTTCTATGCTGTGAAAGAAACTTTATCTTAAATAATATGTCATTGAAATTATTTTGAATCAGAACTTATAAATTGCAGTTTATTATCTGGTGATTCAAAACTTTACTATCTTAATAACCATAAATGCTAAGGTATTAAAGCTTGGACTAAAATAAATCACACCAATCAATGGAATTAGAAAAATTTATCTATGCTTGTATGATTAAAATTTCAATTTTATTTTTATTAATTAATTATAATCATGGTATTGATAGATAAATATATTTATTTTTACCACATTAAATGTTTGGGGATAACATTAAAATGTGAGTGAATATAATAAATGTTTTTAATCAGTAGATTAGTTTCAAATGGACTGTGTTATGCACAAATGTACTACACAGCATTGAAATAGAATGAATTAATCAAATTTTTGCATAATTTTATTTCTTTGATAAGAAGATGTAATGTGACCTAGTTTTCATACCTAATCGCTTCCTACATTTGTGCTGAAAAATTAAAAAAATAAACAAAATTCTATTATACATTTTTGCATGACACTGTTCAAACATTATAGCAAAATGTTTTAGACGTGTAAATATAGGCATATTGTTCTACAATATTTATGGTTTTCGACTTTATGATTGATCACGCTAAATCTCCAAGGAAAAATAGAGGTTTTCAGAACAGTATGATGCAAATGGGTTAAAAAAATTTATTTCTTTTCAGACTTTTATATTTCACTATGAAGGAATTTAAAAACTTATTCTTATTTTTGGAGGAAGAGTAAGTCAAAAATTATATTTTTATTGGATAATATACCATTATAAAATCATATCACTCATGCTTAATTAATGTTATCTTCAAAAATTGATATTCCTAGTGATTTGAACAAATAGAACTAAGTATATCTAAATGTATCAATAAACAGATCAGATTTATCAATATCATAAATTAGTCTTTAACATAGCATATATTTTCAAAAATTTATTTTACTCTACATTTATCTAATTGCCTGTAAGTTCTTTTCATAATGATTTCAGGGTGACAGTGGGGGTCCATTATTACAGATCAACAGTTCTGGAAACTACTTTGTAAAAGGTAACAAAAACTTTTTACATGAGATAGGTAGCTAAACTTCTACCAATTGAATTTTAAGATTCCTTTAAAAGAATTGGATATGAAGAAATTTGAACTCGTAGAATAAAGTTGATATTTCTTTATTGGTGTTATGTATTTCTTTATTTAATATTATGTAGTAAATACTAAAAACAATTACGATTATATTTTTTTGTTTGAAAAATTTTTTTTGAGGACTAAAGAAAAAAATTGATAGCATAGCCTTAATCATCAAGTCATTATGCTGTATTTAGGTACATACGTACTATATTTTTATGTTATTAGAGTACATTATTTCAGAACTCTTTTAATAAGTGATTTTATCTATATTTATTATTGTTTTGTTAAATTTAATATCTTCTTCTTCCTTTTGCTTTTTTACCTTTCAGTGTTGTGAACATGCCCTGTTCTACTTTGGTCACTCATTGTTTTGGCAATTTGGTGCATCTGGTCCAATTTTTTATTTTCTCATGTTTTCCCTTATCCTTCAACATATTTCCTACATTTCTGTTTAGATTGTTCCACAGGTTTCATTTTTCAGATTTTGCCTCCATTTGGTCTTTCAGTTGTCTCGTATCCTCCGTACATGTCCTAATCATCTATTTGCTAGGTCCCTAATGGCTTTATCACCAAAACAGTCCCTTTTTGTTTTTTCAACAATTCTTATGAGGAAAATAATCTCTTTCATGGTTATTTTTGAGAAATGATAATCTAATCCTGTCCATAATCCACATAGTAAGATGTAAAAAAATATTGTTTTAAATATCACCAATTCATCTTCTTCTTACTTATTATTGTGTTACTGATTTGAAAGAGCACACCATTAGGTTTTCACTATATTTGTAATTTATGGATCAATATGCATGTCTGAGCACATAAGTGTATCCAGATATTAGCAGGAAACAAAACTCTCCAGTATAAACATATGTAGCACTACATCCTGTTACTGAGACTGAATCTCTTCCAAAAGCTTCCACAAGTTATTCTGATCATTTGTCACAACTCCAAGCAGGAGCCGAGCATTTGCTGACACCGGGCTTTCCCATCCAACCTTCAGACGACCAATTCTTCTTTTTCCATAAAGTTTTTAACTGGCATCCTCTTGGGTGTATGAGCATCATCCATCAGCATGAAGTGCCTAGCCCACGTTGTTCTCTCTTCTCCAAAAGCCACCCTCTCTTAGAGGACCAAAAATTCTTCATAGGATTCTTCTTCTGAAGATGAGAATTATATTCTCATCAGTTTCTGTATACATCCAGGATTCTGAGCTATAGGTTAAAACTGGGCGGACGAGTAAGGAGTAATCTTGTAAAGGGTAATCTGGACTCTGTTATAGAGAAATATACTTCCAAAATTACCTTGCAAGCCCATAATCCAATCTGCAACTGCTTTCAGTAAGTTGTGTTCAGAAGAGATTGTCCTTAGTTACGTCATCTGAGAATACAAATGACAGTGCTAAAATTATTATTATTAACCAAGGTTAATAGGTTCATTTATCTAAGAATGGTCTAAGGAATTCTTCTCTTGTAGGTATTGAGAATTCCGTTGATAAATGATATAAAAAGAAGGGTACTTAGGCTGCTTCTTTGTTTGACACCCTTTTAAAAGAAAACTAAATTACATCCCAGTTCACATGTTTGAGATTTGATTACAAAACCTATTATCTCTCTTTTTAGTTAAATTTTAAATATGAAATTCTCTCAGTATAATGGTAGTTTATATTTTTATGAATAAGTAATATTTTTAAATTGCTATTCAAAATTAAAGTATAAATATTTGTTTAAGCATTGAGACCTAAGGCAAAAGCAGGCTAAAATTTTTTTTGTCAAGAAAAACAAATGATCTAGTTGTTATATATTTAAAAATAGTACCTCTCTTGTATTTTAAAAAGCTTTAATTTATTTTGCAACACTTGTATTAATTGGTAATATTAACTTGGATTTTAATATATTTAAAATTTAAATAAAAATAGTAATTTGTTTTTCAATTTTTAATTACAGGAATAACTTCTTTTGGCCATGGCTGTGGAATTAGAAACAATCCTGGAGTTTATACTGATGTGTCTAAATATATTCCATGGATTAGAAGAAATGTGGGATTAGCTAAGACCGCAAGACAAACAACACAAAAAATAACATACAGTACGTAATTTTGTTGAAATCGGATTGAAGTATTATTACATAAATAAATTGGCACAATCACTCTTTTAAAGATAGGAGTGTTTACAATGTTTTTTACCTTCATCACTTCTAACAATCTTTTTTTTTTTTCGGCCAAGACTCCCATTGAAGTACTATACTGCCTAACCATGGTAGGGGGTCACTAATAAGCTTAATGTTTGTTCTTATTTATTAAAATTAACTCCCTTAAGTACTTCAACTAGAACAGATAATCTTACAGGTATAATTCTAGCCGGAGTGCAAAGGTTGATGTCAATCTCAGACCAGATTCGAACCGGTGCTGCTTCATACCTGAGAATGCTCAAGTACTGCTCCAACACACTAGAGTGTCCAGTTTCTGAGACTAACACCTCCAAACATGACAGTCTCTACTTTTTTGGCAGTTAACCCAGGAGAGATGTAGTCTTGAGCATTTTGCTCATATTGGGAAATAAACAGCTATATTTTCCTAGTATTTCTTCTGTTTTGTCTACCTTTCGTTAACCCTTTGATGTTGTTATTGCCGCTTGTTTATATTACTTTCTCTTTTACCTCTTCATCTAAACTCAATTCAGCTTTGATCTGGTCTCCACGCAACAGTAAGACTGAGCATTTCTCTCAAGAGTACACTTGTAACATGTCATCTTTTTTCTTCTCACTTGCATGTTTTGCTTACCTGGATACCTCCTGCATTTCTTATTTTAAATCATGATGGGAGGTAAGAAGAACTTTCTCAGATCTTTTACAAAATCTTGATTCTTCAGCCCCTGATGGAAAAGCTACAATTTACAATTTCAATTTCAAATTGCATTGAAATTAATCGTAATGATTTTTGTCATCACATCCAATTATATAAAAAAATAGTAAAAATTATCTACCACCTATTTTAACCTAGGGGACAGAAAAGTAGGGCCTAGTTAAAATTTTGCTATACAATAA
>NW_027114863.1:1796838-1797304 GCF_000696795.3 Halyomorpha halys
TATAAATAATAATAAAACAGACTAAAAATATGGAATTCACTAAGCAGATTTTATGAATTAAACTAAAGCATAAAAAATACAAAAACGACAATTATAATCGAAATTAATTAATAAAACTATGGAAACTGGTTACATACTAAATTTCAAACATAGCTCAAAATAAAAATGTTAGTAGGTTATTAAGTTGTTGTTTATTTAGTTTTATGTACTTTAACTATCAGGAAGGATAGGTTATTTTACAGGTAATACACCTTTTCTACTCTGAATGAAAAAGTCGAGATTCATTCCATGAGTCCACCTACTAGAAAAGTTTTGCTGTTTCTAAGTGATGCTTCAACATTCTTAACCATCAATGCCTCTAGTTATTAAGTGTTAAGTTGTTATTGTTGATTTTTGCTTAAAGGCGTAAAACCCTCTGGTCATCAACGCCTATGGGATGATAAAAGTAAAAAAAAAAATAAAAAAA
>NW_027114863.1:1797354-1811399 GCF_000696795.3 Halyomorpha halys
ACATAAAAATCGAAGAGGAGTTATAATTTATAAAGAAGGCGATGTGCTTTTAAAAATTCAAACACTCGTGCAATTTTAGCTTCCTCATCTGCGAGAGTTTCGGATTAAGTGTTAAGTAATTAGAAGATAAAAAAAGATATTAAACGATAGGCATGTTATTGAAGTGGTACAAAGTACAAAAAGATAGTGAATGGAATATTTTTTTAAGTTTGTTAATTTTTTCCTGATGTCACTAGTTAGTAAACATTGTTTTTTTGTTTTTTTCCTCAATGTATATGTATCTAACAATCAAAACTATTTTATTATATAACAACTATATTATTAACCTAAGCCATTATTACTAGAAAAAATTCACTTATTAGGTAGTAAATGATCCTATCTTTATCCAGGAACATGTGACAATAAATGTAGTTAAAAATGTTCCGTGTACACCAATACAATATAGGAAACTCATACAGCAATGAAATGCACAGATTGGGATGAGAAAAAACACTAATGAAATTCATATACTTATGCTTTAAAGGTTATTTTGAAATCAATGGTAATGTTTGGTTTTCTAATTTTTTTTTTATAAGAGTATAAGTAAATATTTTGAATATGGTCGGATGGCAGTCAATAAAGGTATAAAAATAGCAGTAAAACTATGTATTAATTATGTTATTAATTAATTAATAAATCATTTTTCTTTTATTTTTATAACTTTCTTGACCAACTAGTATTCTTATGTGGTCAACTAATAATCATCCAAAATAAAATTTTTTTCAATCAAAATTACAAGTAACTTATTATTTTTGCGTATTTTTACCCTAAATGTTGATTCTGCAACAAACTTTGTCAATTTTAATTATTATTTCTCATCAAAATATAAATATACAGTGTTTGAAATATTTTATGTATTTATGCTTGAATTAAAACTGCTTATTTGAATTTAAATTATAAATTAAATTTCGGATCATATTGACCCAATGTGACTATTTACATAATTTTTTTTTTAACCAACTAGTAATAATTTTAATTGCATAAAAAAGCTAGGATGAAGCATTTTTCACATTATTAAAGCATTTAATGAATTCATTCCTCTTTTAAAAATTAAAATAATATTAAATATTAAAAAAAATAAAGCAAAAAAATAATGTGTAAAGTTTGGTTTTCTTCCGCAGAAAACCGATTTATAGAGATTACAGAATGTATCAACGTACCTTATTTTTTTTATCCTTGTTGTATTGATATTGTTTTTAAAAATTATATATTCTTTACAAGTAATACTATAATGGTATGGTAGCTTTAAAGTAATATAAATATAGGCAATTAGTAGTGGGGAAAAAAATGAAAACAAAATAAACAAGAAAATTTGATATTAATATTTAATATATTAATTATACTTATTTAATTAATTGAAATAGAATCTCTAGAACGTGGTTGTGTTGTATTTTATGGGTTGGAAAACTGGGCCTGATATGTTTTGATCTTAATGTATAAACAACCAACCAATGAAAAAGCCTGAATTACAAATGTCAAAAAAGTATTTACAGTTATTTTAAATTATATTTAGATAAATGTAACAAGGCAGAGACTTAAGGTGGTTAGTCCACTGAAAAACCTTGTTTTTATGATTTTGAATATTTAAGGATCAAAATTTATATATGAGTTAATTGAATAGACTGGAGTAAAAATGTACAAATATTGTTAAGAATTGTTGTCTTACTGATGATGGAGAAAGGAATCTGGTATTATTTATTAGTGGATCGTGTAAATGATCTTGGTGAGTGAAGCTTAAAATAATTAAACATTAGTTCTAGGGTAACCACTTTTTTTTGCCTCTTAGTGTACAATTAAAACTAAAAAAAAAAAAAGAAAATTACTTCTTTAAGTATAAAACATTGCATACCACTGCACGGAAGGGAATATTTGTATAAATAGTAAGATAATATTCCTGTGTTTGATACGTTCAAGACAATCAAACTGGAGGAGGTTTGTGTTAGATTGCCTACCACTGGACACCCTGTGGTCCTCTGGAGAACTGTTATGGACACCCTCCTGTGAGGTTAGTCTAAAGGGCTCTTATGGAGGGGAGGTGTGGAGGGGCTGCAATTCGATTCTGCTAGTCTGGAATCAGCTACCAGATCCAAACAGTTCAGTCTGAAGGAAACATTATATTCTCCTGATTGAACCAGGCTAGGTATGTGCGTTTATTAGCTGTCACATACTTCAACTAAATATTGTTGTGGAAACACCCAATGGCTTAATATATCGAGATTAATTATACTTATTCGTATCTGGAGAGATAAAAATGACTAATTTTACAGAATCATATTAAAAAATAGTTAATTTTAGCATTATATGGATATATATTTCATGAATTGAATAATCTCTCATAATTTAAAAATAGGTATGTTAATACCCAACATTCAATTGCATAAGGCATATTCTTCAATTTAGCTGCTAAATACAGTTGGAAAATTACATAACTGTAAATAACTAACCATTTTATTACCAGTAAGAAAATATGTTTATTGGATGCAATTAATGTGTATATAAAGAGGAGGAAAAAAAGAAAAAATAGATAGGTTAGAAGATTATTTTTCAAATAAATTGTCATAATTAAACAAGATACTCTCCTCAAATGTTGATATAAAAATCAAAAAAACAAAAATTGTAAAAAAATCAATATAAAATAAACATTGTTACCAATTGATTGTCAAATTTTGGTTGTATATTGGATATCTATTTACTATGCTGAGAAGAAGTGGACAGGAAATGATGGAATATGGCAGGAAGGTTAGAAGGAGTGATGAAAGTAAGAAGCAATGGGATTCAATCCGGACAAGGAATGAATTAGGAAAGATTTTTCAAATACTAGTGCTTGTATATAAATCCGATAGTAGTACAAGAGCCAGGGAGAAGAAAAGGCAATATTTCACCCCAATTTTTAATTATTTTAATGAAAACTATGTATAATTACTAGTCTAAATTGATGAGTCTGCCGAGTATAAGTTGGGTGAATAAAAAAATAATTTGATATTCGCATATGAATATAAATTTTGTCCTAACAACTATAAATCTATTTATTTTAGCAAATACAATGAAAACTCCTTTGAACTTAAGTGTCATAAGCCACTGTACTAGTATATTTAACTAACTTTAATTTGAGTAGTTGCAGACATCTGTAGTATTATGGTTTTTGAGATATAGATTTCACCATTCATATTTACCAACTTCTGATTTCATTGCATTTTACATGAAATGTTGCTTTTTAAAAAAAATATGTCTTGGGAACTATTGAACATAAATAGCTCAATAGGGTACATATTTTAGCTAATGTACACTTATTTAAATGATGTTCTCTTAAGTTTTCTAGCATTGTTGGTAGTTTTAGATATATAGGTCCAAATGAAAAATTAATTTTTTTTTAACTTTTCGAAACAGCTGCCGTTTTTTATTTCTCTTACCTATACTTGGCAGTCATCAATTTTTACTAATAATTATACATAGTTTTCATTAAAGCAATCAGAAATTGAGGTGAAATAACTGCCTTTTTTCTCTTCTAGGACTCTTGTACTATGAAGGTCGAGGACAGGTAGTGAAAAAAAAATTGAACCAAGATTGTTGATTAATTTTTTATTAAAAATAATAAATAAAATATAAATTATAAGCTTTGGTGATGTCAGTCCTGGTTGCAGAAGCAGCCGTCCTTGGAGTTCTCTTTGATCCACTTGAGGTACTTCGTGACCCGGGTGTAGACTCCAGGGAACCCGGGCCTGGCACAGCCGTTACCCCACGAAACGATTCCTAAAACAAGTGGAAAGTGAATGTCAATGATTATCTTAGACAGAATCGTTATCAGTAAACCTTTGTGATTGTCAAATCAGTAACAAGTCATTCAGTAATTATTATAAAATTGTGAGGTATAAAACTGTCACTGAATATTTTTCCAGTACTACAATTCTGAATTCTTCGTCTGTAATAACATTCTAGTATGTTAAGAGCGAACCTAGAACCCGAGGTAAACACAGAATACGGTTAAAGGTAACAATTGATGCAGAAATAACTGTCAATTATAGTATAACAATAATGACTTTTTTTTATCTGAAAGCATTTGTCTTTATATATAACAATATCCGAGGAAATAATAATACCCTTAAAACTTCTGCTATTCTTTTATTATCAATTTGACGAACTTTTCAAATCAAAATCTAAAATAAAAAATTGTCAACACTTTCGACATTATTCCTTATAAATAATTTTTATTAATATGTTAATATAACTAAGATTTAAAAAAAGGACGAGTGTACTAACACAGGTTTCTTTTTTTGGCTATCTCTCAATTATTAACAAGAATTATAAGAAAACTGTTAGATGGAAAAAGTCATATACAGTAACATTGTGATTGATAAGATAGATAGATGATGTAATATAATAAATGGTGATTTCAATTATAATAATATGTTGTAAGAAGATAGTCCGGGTGGCGGTTAATAAAGGTATCAAAATAGTAAAAGAAAATTATTTATTGTTAACCAATGTTTCGCCCCACTTTGCAGGGCTTCATCAGGGTTTTCAGATTGAAATAAAGATGACAACCAATTAGTTGTTTCAATCTGACAGCCCTGAGGAAGCCCTGCAAAGTGGGGCGAAACACGTTGATTAACAATAAATAGTTTTCTTATACTATTTTGACAATCTACTTTATACGCTCAACTATCTTCTTCCAATATAATATATGTAGTTAATATAAAAAAAAAAATGTTGTATTAATAAAAATGATTTATATGGAATAATGTTGAAATTGTTGATAATTTTATATTGATTTGAAAATAGATGGAAAGTCCGAAATCGTTGTTATGAAAAATGATTACTGAGAGTTTAACGTGGTACCGGATCTATGTTGGTTTTCGGTATCTTCATCGACCGACTTACCACCACCATTTGCTAGTCTACAACGAGTTTCTAGATGTCTTGGACCTGTTCCCCAGAACTAACCCTAGTTAGTACTCTAGGGTAAAGTCTCACAAGTGACCCTCACCCACCAAATTGTTCACCATTTGATGATGGTCAATGATTGATTGATTGTCCACCATTTGGTGACTGTCTCTGAGATGCTGAGGCTTGTATATATTTTTAGTGAGGTGTTAATAATTTGCCGCAGATCGATATGAGAAGAAGATGGTCGGGGTTACGGTCAGCAAAGATACACCAATAAGTATAACTTATTTATTTATTTGTGTCAACGTTTCGAGCTGAATTTCAGGACTCATTGGGTCGCCTAGGCAGTCATTCCGTCTAAAATGCGCTTTAAAATGATGTATATATTTTTCTTCAACCTCCTTGTAAAATTCCGTCAAAAGTGCGCTCCAAAATTATATATGGGCTTCATCCCACCTGCTGTGAGTGACAATCATTTCGTCATTTTGTTTCTAAAATCTCGACTTTTTTTCTTCTATTTAGTGTAATATTAGAGATTTAATTTTTTTTTTCTATCTATTCTATAAGATTTAAGTTAATATTTTAAGCATCTTTTCTCTCTCCTTTGTTTATTATCATTTCTTTTAATAGAGAAAGGATCCTTTTGGTTTGTATGTATACATATTTCCATATATTTTTTTTTTTTTATAATTATAAAAGTTTATTTTCCTTATTTGTTTATATTTTAATATCATTAAATTCGTATATTAAGTGGACAGGTTATTTTCTGTTATTATTTTTTTTGGGGGGGGGGAGAGGAGGAAGATTTCATTTTCAGGTGCTCCGTCTATTATTAAATTCGAATCAGTGATTGTTTTTTTGGTATTTACGTATTAACGCCACCGCAGCAAAAATTTTTATTCGCTTAGAGCAACTTTGTTGTTTGCACACAGCAATCTTCTTGTTCGTACTCGCACGAAGTTATCTCTGGTTTCCTTGTTGCCTTGTTGTTTGCTGATTTTTGACCCCTTTGTTTAGTGTTACGAAAATGCGCATTTGGGATTTGTCAAAAACAGAACAAGATGCAATTTTATATAATTTAAGACAGTGTGTTCAACAAGCGGGACTTAGAAGATAAACCTGGTTTGAGTTGAGCATAATTCCGTTTTGTTCAGTTTTAAGATTCATATACTGCTGGTACGAGGAGCTGACATCGGTTAAATTTTCTAAAAAGCAGCTTGATTTATAGGATAAAACTGTTATAGACTGGAATAATTACATACGTGAATTATGCATTTTGGACAGGAAGATAAATTAAACAAGAAGATAGTGGACCAAATAGTATTGTGGAAATTGATGAAAGTTCAGCTTCAGGGACGGCGAGATATTATTTGATATCTTATTTATCAGAGTTCATATGGCGACAGCATTAGGTGAAAGAAAACAGAGATTGTGAATCTATATTAAACTCCATATCGGCCCATTTTCCACCGAAATCTGATTGACTACTTTATATAAATAAAATGTTTTGAATTTTAAAGTGTTTTGATTTTACATAAAGTTTTTTATTCTATAATTTGTTGCAAAAACTATAGGTGTAGATTGGCGCATTAGCGGAATTTTTGCTGCGGTGGCGTTAATGCGTAAGTACTGTTTTTATTTTTACTATGAGGAAGAGATCGGTATATTTTCAATTATGAAAAGCCCTTCTCCACAAAAAAAATCCTTTTGTGTTATCACTAGAATGCTCTGTTTATTTATATATCTTATGACATATAATTTCTTTCGGACTTAATACATATTATCAATTTCACCTTACAATGATAATTCATCTGTGTCCATAAACAATTGACTTATGTCATGCGGCGTATAGTGAGATGATATACAGTTTTTACGTATACGCACTTCCGCAATCCATAAATACAACTCAAATCATTCAATTACGAAAGGTATAATTGTGAATATTCAATTCAGAGAAAGTTAGGACACGTCCATGTCGAGACAATGGAGGTCGAGAGAGGTAGAAGTCAAATGTGAGCATGTAATATTAATTATTAACCTTTACTGTTGATTTACATATGAAATCAATTTTAACAATGAGTACTGATATTCAGAATAATTTAAGTTAGTAAAGTAATAAGTTTATTTGAACAAAAGAGAAATGCTTCACAATGATAAAAAAATTTTATGGGTCATATTTGTATATATAACAATTTCAGGAAAATAAAAATACACTTAGAACTTCTGCCTTCCTTTTATTACCAATAATAAAATATTAAATTAAGGAAGAAATGCTTTTTTTAGCCATGCTGCCCAAATACATTGGGTTACAATACATAGCATACCAATAAATCCATGATCGATCATGTACTCGTATACAATACAAATATTTACACGATATAACAATACATTTTCCCTCCTACCTTTTTCTTTTTATAATCAATACTCGTCTACACACTAAAATATTTTAATTAATTAATAATAACACTACAAATATTTTAATTTTTTTTCTATTTAAAAATTTCATTCCATTTGAAAGTTTTATTTCATTTATTTGACAAATTTATTCTCCCTATTTCATCTTCTCTCCAGTGATCCGCTACCCTCGTTCGATTGTTAAACAAATTTAAACGAATTTGTCAAAAGGTAGCAATGTAAAATCAAACCAAAGACATAATAGTCATAGCATTAGGTTAGTTAGCAGAAAAAGATATATATATATTTATATAAAACTTAAAATGTATAAAAACAAAAAGTTAGTTAAAAGAAATACTTAAATGAATAATAAGTTAAAAGAAATAATTTAATGAATGAATAAGGTAAGGGAACAAATAAGTTAAAACACAAATCGACAGGTCCAAAAACTAAAAAACAAACAATCCCAGAGCTAATTCCCATGCAATTGATGTATGATCCTAAGGAAGTACAAAATATGTTCTGCCAAGATCGATATATCCCCGATGCTAACACCTAAGTCTTCTAAAAAGCTCCTTGTTTTATCTCGTATTTTTTATTGGTATGGTATAAATCACACTTCAGGCTTTAACACCTACGATACGATGGTTGAGAAGTCTTGTCTCTAAAATACATTCATTTTACAAAATGAGTTATCACAGATTAAGCTACACGATATATCGTATCGTATTTATTTACAACATAACACCGTTGGAAATTTTTGTAAAAATTATTAAAAATGATATATCGTCGTTTGGCAAAGAGTTATAATTGATGTTCGCGTCTGAAGTGAAGATATCTTGTTGGCAGGGATCATAATAAAATTGTCCGTTAAGAAGGGTGTCCGTTCATAGCACTGTACTTTAATAAAAATCTGAATTCCTGGCTAAATCTGTTCCTGTTATCAAACTAATCAACTGTATGGATTCAAAACGACTTAGAAACTGAAAATTTTCTTTGTCGAAGATATAAGTTAAAGTGCGAAACTTCAGACCTTGTACATAATGTTACTGTTATTAATTATCATTACATATAGATTGCTATATAAATAATTTGAAATGAAATTATAATAAAAGGAATAGTGAAACTTACCGATCAATTCGAATCTATTGTCTTCTGGTCTTTCTCTCATGAGTGGACCGCCGCTGTCTCCCTGAAACAGAAGATATGTTAAAATAAACTATAAAGTTAAGTATAATTGATGATTTTTTCTTGTTTTTGTTATATGCTTTTGTTAGAGCTGTATTTTAATTTCAAATTAAAAATATCAGGTGCATCACACAACTACCACATACCACAATGAGATGACATTATTCCTTCTATAATTAGAAACAGCCTTTTTTTTTTTACCTGTGATAACTTACCCTTACTATATATATTTCAAATTGACAATTGAAAATAAAACTGTGTATTGTAATAACTATCGTGGAAATACAATAATTTTCAAATTCTTTCATATTTTACATTGATCTATTATTTATTACTATTAATGATGAGAGATGTTTAATTTTTTAAATAAACAATTTTTTTATAAGAGAGAGAGAAAAAAAAATACAAATTACAACTCCTTACTCAAATTGTATTACTGTAATTTACATCCATTTTGTAATTCAGATTGTATTAATTTTTTTGAATATTGTGTAAGCAGGAAGACAAAAAATCAAGTTTTTATCCCAGCATTATAATTTTTACTCAATTTATAAAAATAAATTTGCGCCTAATATGTGAAATAAAAACTTACACGATGATCACTAAAGCTTTTTTATATAACAGAGAGATTTATTTATTTGTTTTTCATTGGTTACTTTTTAACTATTTTATTTGTTTTAACTTTACTACTACTATTGATATTTTGTTTTAATTTATTTCAATATTTTCATTTATGTATACTTCATTATCTACTTTTTATTTATTTATATATTACATACTTATATAGTAATTATATTCGTATATACGTACACATTATGTATTTACATACTTCATTTCCATATTATTTTTATTTTTTATTTTTATGTGTGCCTACTGGAAGTTTTAATAAATATAATGAATAGTTGGATCACTAGAAAAATAGAAATATGATAGTGGAATAGATTGGATAAAATTAAAGAAGTTTACAAAAAATAAAAACAAACCATATAAAAAAGTCCAAAAAAAAGTAACAATCATAAAAAAAAAAATGAATACTGTATTGTACTATTTAATTTTAATGAAAAAAACAGAAGGAAACAAATATTATATCTTTGTTAATTAATATATGTTAGTATTTTTATTATATCTAATATTATTGATTTGTGGGCTGTGTCTTATAGCGACCTAACTATTAGGGTAGCATTGCTTGTAAAAAGTATTTTTCTCTCTTTTTTTTTTTTTTTAAATCTGCAATTAAGTGTCCCTTTTGTTTCAGTCGTAAATTCGTCCTCCTTTTGATTTCCCTTCAAAAGAAGGTTTCACAAATCTAAACTATGGTGAGCGAAAAATCGTTTTCTTTTTTGTAATTTAGTATGGTGTCTACAGGTACTTATAATACACAGCTAACGAAAATATAATGTGAATTGTTTTGACTGCAGCAGTGGGTTTGGAATGCAGGCATTCGTTTCATTCCACACCTATATTGCCTTAGAATCAGAAGAAAATGAGAAATAAATAAAAAATTAATCCTCCTCAAAATTATATAATAATAAAAAAATTGTGTTTAAGAACTGCATCAGTGGAATGCTATTGGTACTAGTGCCCAATAATAAAATTATAAAGATATATATTACAGTAGGACAATCAGGATAACCGAAGAAGTCTACTGCCGTAACGGTTCGTAATCACTGAACGGGAACTTTATTGGTCGGGTTTACGATCCGTAGAGCAGACCCCCTAATGGATACCAGTCATCGGGCAGTCGCCGCGCCGGGGGCGGAGCGATCTCTATGACGGAGCGCGAAGAATTGGCAGGACAACTGGGAACCCGTTGTCTTCCTGGCCCCATAACCCACAAACATTGTCTCCGAGCTACCGTTGTCCACTAATTAGGTTACCTTTATTAAAATGGAAAGGGCATCTCTGTTAGGACAATGCAGAGCGGAACAGAAAGTGTTGATCTTTTTCTTTCTTTTTTTTTTTTTGTGACGTCTCCAAGACCGAAAGTGATGAATTTTGTAATCAAATTAAAATAATTACAAACACAGTTTTAATAATATATAGGTTATTGAAGAGTTATGTTCCCTAACTGGAAATATGAATTGAGGATTTCAAAAGAAGAAAAAAATGTATTTATGGATTATTAGCAGACCCTGCAATACTTCGCTATTTTTATATTGGAGGATTTATGTACATTAATTGAAAACTATAGAAACTTTGATATCAATTAATATATAGATGAAGTGATTAGACGCTAACTATGGTAAAGTATTTGATAACAACTAACTTCGCTGAATAATCGTTAATACTGGTCTGGATTTAGTTGATTTTTTCAGACAATTTGATTATATATGATACTATCATATATATATTACACTAGAAGTCACACTCAAACTAGAGGTGAATCCCAAGGTTAGGGAAATTCTTTGATTAATTAAATCACATAGAGCACAAAAAGTTGTCATTTGGAAGGTGCCCAAAAACTGGTACTCAAGGGGTCGACCACGAATTCATGCTTTATTTCATTATCTCCTATTTATTTACTAAGAAGCAATATTATATATATATATCCCACCAAAACAAAAAACAAATATTCAGGGTGTTTCAGGGTCACGTGGCCAAACTGAAAATATGTATTAAGGACCTCAAAACAAGAAAACTTTTCCTCTGAACGCTTTATTTAGGAGATATTCACACCTAAAGATTTTCATTGTTATGAATTGTTTACGTTATATGAAATAAATAAAACTTATTTATTTGTTCAAACTAGTTTATTAATTACACGTAAACATTAAATTCATATGAAATGATGTTCAAAGCGATTTCCTTGAGCCGAGCCTGTCATCTTTCTTCAACAGCAGCAGTGGCAGAACAGCATTAGATATGTGATATTGTTTCACAAGATTCAATTATCCTTCTTCGTAAGGAATTAAGAATATTGACCGGCCTTGAATATACGCTTTGTTAAATGTAACCCTAAACAGAAAAATTCAGTGGTGTCAGGTCTGGAGAGCGTGCAGGACGAGCCACTGGTCCTGCTCGGCCAATCCATTGATTACGATAATTAACTTTTAGCCATTGTCGTAGACCTCTTCTATAATGTGCAGTACAACCATATAATTGAAGCCATATGCACCTTCTCAGGTGCAATGGAATATGTTCAACCAAATTATAGTAATCATTATTAAGAAATTCCAGAAATGTACCTACAGTGAGTCGAGACAGCAAGAAACGCGAACCTATTAAAATATTGTCTATTTTTTTTAATTAGGAAATTATTTTTAAGTTTTCGTATGTACGGATTTGCCACTACTTGGCAAACGTGTAGAAGCACTTCTTCAATTAAATAAATTTGCATTTGTTTTTTATGAAAGTGTGAACCGTTATTATGATTTTTTTATTTACTAACCATTTTTCTGTTCGATAATAAATACTTTTTGAAATATGTAAAATTAAAATAATAGCAATTATATGACAAACATTTTTCAACAGTATGTGACTTACCTGACAGGAATCCTTTTTGCCCTTATCGTAGCCGGCGCAGAGCATATTGTCAGTTATCGTCTTGGGATTGTAGCTCGTGTTCGCCTTGCAATCGTCGTTGCTCATGACCGGGACCTCGACTTCTTGGAGGACACAGGACAGCTTACCATCTTCCTTCAGGCTGCCCCACCCGGTAGCTATCGCCCTCATTCCACCGTACATAGCCTCTGTAAGGTCATAGTTATATTACACTAAAAAGTGATCTTGTTAGGAGGGGGATGTAAGGATGGTTATTTGATTTTTTTTGTTTAACACAGAAAATACAGCATTTATTGAACTAGTAGTGTTACAAATATGGGTATGGTTTCTATTTGAATGAATGAAATAAGTTTATTTATAAAAAATAAAACATACGAAATTAAGAACACATAGGCAATGGAACAAATACCCGTCTGTTTGTGAAATCCTGTGTGTAATTTTAACTTCGGTACATAAATAACAAAACTTAAAAAAAAACCTACCGACTGCCCTACAGTCTCCTTTAATAATGTCGATCTTACCCCTGTCGAACAGATCCACTACCTTGGACTAGATCTGGACAAACGACTAACCTGGAATCCTCCCAAAAGACTAGAAAGACAGAAAACTGCACGTCGATTTCGACTATTACAGCACTTACTATACAAACCGTCCAAACTTCCAATTCTTTACAAAAGACTGATTTACATGACAATTATAAGGCCTATCTGGACAAACGGAGTTGAGCTGTGGGGTTCCACTAAACTTTCGAATTCCTCTCGTATCCAATCCTTACAATCCAAAATCCTTCGTAAAATTGTTAATTCTCCCTACTTTATCACAAATAAAATCATCCACAAAGACCTTAATGTTCTATTTGTAACCGATCTAGCCCGAACCAGATACCAATCTTTCTATTATAAACTCGCTAACCACTCATACCCACTAGTTTCTAACCTTGCTTCTTCTTCTATTCCTGACAAGTATGTTGGTTCGATGCCGATACCACTAAACGCTTGATCCTTCCAGTGATGCCCATCCAAACCTAATTCTACTAAATCAGTTTTAACGTAATCCTCCCATCTAAGTTTCGGTCTACCCCTCGGACGTTTATCCTTCGGTTTAATGTTTATTAACATTTTAGGGATCCGTTCATTACTAAGCCCAACAACTTTACACGGCCATCTTACACGCCGCGATGCTATAACTTAAATTATATTTACCGCGTGTAGGTCCCTTAATTCAGCGTTAAGTCCCTTAATTCTCCTGTTAATTCATCTTTTTTCGGTCCGAATACTTTGTGTAATACTTTATTTTTGAAAACCTTAGGACGCTGTTCATCCCTTAATGTAAGAGGCCACGTCTCGCATCTTAACTTATTTATGCCTGCCCCATATGAAGCTTTACTAGTTCAACAAACATAAAAAAAATACAAGTATTAAAAAAATTGCATCAGAATTATTAATAACAATCCAGATTACACTAGAATATCTAAAATGCACTTTGAATTAAACATTTAAACGTTACAAGGATTACATATATAAAGTGACACATTTCTTCGTCTCGTCCCAAATCATGAAACCCTCTAATCAAAGAAATAGGAAATTACACTAAAACTACAACTCGTAGATATAAATATAAAAGAACTAAAGATACAAGAAAACATGTGTTTGTAAACAAAAGCGGTGCGATCTGATAGGGAAAGGAGAGGCGATCCCCGATTGTTAGCAATGACGGTATTGTTTTGCAGTTTGAGTTTTGCCCGCAGTTTCGCAGGCTCCATGGTAAGAACATCGTAGACTTTTGGCCAAGCCACTTCACTCACACAGGGGCCCCACTTCTGAGTGCTTCCAGAACCTCACAACTGTCATCTGGTGAGATTTAATGTAAACATTTACAATCATTTGCATCGATATTTTTCTTTTGTTCGTTATAATAAAATTAGTTTGTGTTTGTAAAGTATTAAGTTGTTTTTCCTTTTTTTTTTTTATTAATGCATAAAATTAATTTGTTTTACAATTCTTTCGTTTTGTTCATATATATATACATTATATTTTCGT
>NW_027114863.1:1812237-1812852 GCF_000696795.3 Halyomorpha halys
AAAGACATCTGTATGTCAAATGGTTTTTGAGATACCCCCGACAAACTTCTTCAATCAAAAGATCAATTATTCATTAGTGTCCGTCAACACAAACGGTATTTCTGGGTTCTTCGCTTGGGTTCCTGTGATTGGTCACTGTGGAATAGCCGGTAACGAACTGGGTTATCAGGCAGCAAAGGTCGCCATTTCTGAAGGGATTCCACATCGCGGAGTGCAATTGCATTAATCCAAGTGCATTTGTTATAATCTAATTGTTAACAAGATTAAGTTAGTTGCAATTAAATTGAAATTGCATAAAATATTACTGACTGTTAACGCCATTTGTATATATTAATTAAAATGTAAATATTTTTTAAATTGGGCAGTAAATAGATTTAATTGCTTTATTTATTTTGTATCTTGGTTAGAAGTATATTTTGTTGAAATGGAGGGAATTATATTTGTGGTAGTGTTTATATGGTGAAATTCCGACTAGCGGGATCATTTGCCACAACAATACTGCAATTGGTGTCCTAAGTTCAGTAGCCATGGTACAGTCGCTCTGTCGAGTAGCCATGGTACAGTCGCTCTGTCGAGTAGCCATGGTACAGTCGCTCTGTCGAGTAGCCATGGTAC
>NW_027114863.1:1814092-1815572 GCF_000696795.3 Halyomorpha halys
CACTCAAAATAAAGGAAATTTAACTTACTATAAAGTAGTTTATGACACTTATCTTCGTAGGGGTAGTAGTTTTTATGATATTCACATATGAATGAAAATTTGTCCTAATAACTATAAATCAATTCATTTTAGCAAATTTCATGTAAACTATTACTCCAACGAAGATAAACATCAAAAATACTTTATAGCTCATTAAACTAAAGCTTTAATTTGAGTGCTAAAAGACATCTGTATGTCAAATGGTTTTTGAGATATAGATTTTCAAAATAAATTCACTAACTACTGATCTTTCAGTACGTCTCATACAACATTTTTATGATATGTTGCTTTTTAAAAAGTTATATTTCGAAAAGTATTTAACGTAAATAACTCTATTAGGGCTCATATTTTAGCACTCTTCTTTAAATGACGTTCTCTTAGGTTTTTTTGTGTTGTTCCTACTTTTTGAGATATAGACCTCTGAATGAATAATTAAGGTTTTTTTAAGGTTTTGACATAGCTGTCATTTTTTATTCCCACTACCTATACTTGGCAGACTCATTAATTTTGACTAGTAATTATACATAGTTTTCATTAAAGTAATCAAAAATTGGGGTGACTGCCTTTTTTCTCCTCTTGGGCTCTTGTACTAAGACCTGCTGCGACCTTTCGGAACGGACATCAGGACCCCGACCCATCGGAATTCATCAATTCGCAAAATATTTTGTAACTAGCAATTTTGATTTTTTTTTAAATTGTAATTTGTAGTCTTTGGTTTTAAATAATAGATAACATAGTTTCAATCCTTTTTTTTAAATTCTAAAATCGAAGGACTTTTTTATTTTAAAATTTGTTCTGTATGTTTTAAAAATTTCATTTAAGTATTTGGTTTTATTAACTTTAAATATAAATGTTTCTATCCGAGCCAGCGTTTATTTTCTTTTTTTAGTTAAGCTTTCCGACAAGGAGACAAAGTTGAATTGAAGTGGCTTAACACTGACAGTAAATTACTGGAAATCAGAACCCGCGATTCTCCACCTGTACACCAGACTTGCGGAACCCGACTTAAAACACATATTAACTAAATGCCAAGCATAGGACTCCCTCAAATCTTTGTATGAATAAACGGCAGATTTCCATTCAATATAGCAGGATAAAAAACAGTCTGTAAATAAACCTTTTAAATTTCCGAATCACTCAAAACTTTATCAAAAAATTTTACCACAACTTTTCAATAGTTATACATTACAATTCGGATATTAAGGAAACAAAGTCTAATACAAATTTCGGAAACTAAGGTAATAATGACCCCGAAGTGGTTGATGCCTTAAAATTACAAAACAAAAGCAGAGGGCTAATTAAAAAATATTTAAGAACTGGAGATTGTTTACCATTGTAATCGAATACAAATTTTTTTTTTTTTTTTTTAATAATTTATTTATTGATATTTACAACTGTATACACATATATACAACAAGTAAATTTGCTGTAGGTGACATAG
>NW_027114863.1:1815782-1819960 GCF_000696795.3 Halyomorpha halys
TTAGAAACAAGTGGATTTGGGTGGTTGAGAAGTTTATTATGGAAGGAACGGTATCTGGTTCTGGCCAAATCGGCAACATATGGAATATTGAGGTCCGAATACAAATTAGGGTTACAATATTTAATTATCGAAGGTAAGGAGGCAAGTTACACCGACCTTTTATCCGGTCAAAGGAAACTTAAAACCATTTAATAGAAAGGAGACACGTGGCAGTGTTGGAAAAACTCTTTAAGAGGATTGGCATGAGGTCCCTGAGGTTGTCTATTTTCTTTTTTCTTTCGAGTTTCATTGCCACCCTCCCCCCCCTCCCCCGTCCTAAATATTCATAAATCCCTTTAGCAGTTATCTCTCTATTTAACATCGAATTTTCCAAACTTTTCCCTCCTTCAACGATATCCATCCACTTCAGAAAAAAAGTCGGAGGAAATTCACAAAAAGTTAGGGTGAAACTTGATTAGTAAAATTTAGTAAGGGGGGATTCTTTCAAAAAGCAAAAGGGGAAACTTTGTTAACAATTCTGTTAGCAGAGTTCTCTGGATTCTCTTCTTTGTAATTTCTTTTATAAAATATAATTTACCACAAATGTAAAACGGGTTGTTTTTCCTCAATCTCTCTCCATCTTTTATTTAATTTTTCCAAGACATCTAAACCAGGCTATGCCATAAACAGGAACTTAAATTGATACTGAAAATTAGTAGATTGACTACAAAAAAATTATTATAAATAATTTTTTTAAAAAATATTTACTTATTGCTATTTACAACTGTACATTGTAATACATTTAGTAAATCTGATCGCAGAATTGGAGTGTTACAGGCGTGTAGAGAAACTACCCATTGGTAGCACTTTAATGACATTTTACACTACCAGGTCTCGTGGCCATCTTCTTTTCAGGCGCCTTGTCAGGAATGGAAGAGGATGCAAGATTAGAAACTAGGGAGTTGGAGTGGTTAGGGAGTTTATAATGGAAGGAGTGATATCTGGTTCGGGCTAGATCGGTTACATAGGGAACATTAAGGCCTTTATGTATGATTTTATTTGTGACAAAGTAAGGAGCATTGAGGATTTTAGATTGTGAGGATTGAAAATAATTTTTAAAAATATTATAAAAAGAAAAAATGAAAATCTGTACCGCTTCAAACCCAGAAAGGGTCATCAGGGGTTCTTTACTTTAGAAGTACTTTTTCATGAACAAATGTTGTGCCATGAGGTTATTTGTTTATGATCACGCTTAATCGCCAGGTTATCCCAAATTAAGGGCTCTTATTTTAAAGAACTGGGTGGGCCCAGGAAGGCTCCTTAACCCACAGTGTTGACTCACGACAAGCAGGTATAGCATAAATAATTATCTGTCAACCGTATTCGAGTCCTGGGAGTTAGCAGGACAACGCCGTACTCACTGAGCTACCCTATATATCCACTTTTGGAAAATTATTATACAAAAGTTATTACAGAGGGATCTCATCTGGACAATTTTATTGATTTTTTTTATTTGTTACACCTATTTTATAAAGGGTGAATATCAGAAACAAACTGAAAAAAATTCAAGATGTGGTTACACTTTTTTTTTGTTAAAATGACAGAAACAAATGCAACGCTGTTTTTATAGGTATTAGGTGAGGTCTACATCGCTGAAGAAGATGAAACCTAAACAACTTCACTGGTTCTTCGATCTGCCGACTGTGCCCGAGCTTATACGACGGAGGTACATCAAGTTCTTCGACTCGCTGAAAATCAACCCCGCTGTTCAGGACACTCACGCCAGCTTTAATACGGTAGCAACAGTGCATGTTATAGGAACGATCATAAAACATGTACAACAAGAAGAATTGGGTTTAGTTTCTAAGCATAAAAAACATCCAAAACAATACTATTACAATCGAAACACAAACTACGAGCAAGTAACCTAACACGATAACAGACAAAACCAGTTCAGCTGGCCTCTTGTGTAATGTCATTCTCCATTTAACAGACTCTCAACCATGTTATATGTTATATCGTCTTAACATGGTAAAAGAAGGAAATGTTTCTCCATTTAACACGCTTTAACTTGTTAAACTAAAGATCATGAATACCCTTGTTATATCGTTTTAACGAGGCAAAATAAGGAAATATTTCTCCATTTAACATGAGTTTTTCCATTTAACATGTTAAACTAAAGATGATGAATACCCCTAATATTATTTCAAAGTTAATATAAACATACCTGGGTCCTTGGGGAGGCAGATGGGCCTTATCTTATCGGTGAGCGGTACCTGAGCGTTGAGCCTGAGAACGGCAACATCGTGGTCGAAGCTGACGTAGTTGAAGTCCCCCGTGAACGCCCTGATCACGAACCTCGTCTCGGGCTTTCTGGTCTTGTCGCACCTGTCGTGTTCTCCCAAGGTTACCTTTATCATGAACCACATGAACCTAAACAAACTGATCCCATTAGGATGAAATAGTAACAGGGAATTATTTAATTAGCAATTTTTAAAATTTATTTCTTGCTATTTACAACTGTACATTCATATACATACATCCAGTAAATTTGAATTTAGTTAATAATGAAATGATACAGGCGAGTAGAGAAACTACCCAATGGTAGTACATAAAATCATATTTCTACACTAGAAGGTCTCGAGACCATCTTCTTTTCAGGCTCCTCGGAGAATCCTCCGATATGTTATGACAATCGTCAGGAATAGAAGAAGAAGAAGGTTAGTGGAAACTAGTGGGTTTGGGTGGTTAGAGAGATTATAATGGAAGGAATAGTATGTGGTTACAGCTAGATCGGTTACATATGGAACACACTAAGGTCTTTATGTATGATTTTATTTGTGATGAAGTAGGGAGCATAAAGGATTTTGGATTCTAAGGATTGGATACGAGAGGAATTCGAAGGTTTAGTGGAGACCCAAAGTTCAACACCGTATGTCTATATAAGCCTTATATTTTTTTTAAATTAAAAAAATAAAATAATATAATCTCTAGTCACATTTTCACTCTTATATACAATATTTACATAATCGACCTGAGGATACCTTAGCCCACTCTATCCCCCACGTGTGAGAGGTAGAGCAGATCTCAAAAGATCCCAGCGCATCCCTCACGCCGTATCACTGGTAGTGAGTCTGTGAAGACTGAGCAAGTGCGCTAATGCCGCAAACACTCAACTTGAGTGGAGCATCTAGCCATTGCCAGAGCTCCAAATGTCCATTTTTATTTTACAATAAGTCTCGTGGCCACTGCCGTTTCAACCTTCTAGGTGGTCTGTAGGGATGGGTGGAACTAGATAAGGTTTGAACCAAAGGATAAGGATTAGGATGGTTGGAAAGGTTTATATGAAATTTGGTTGGTATGAGGTCAAGGACAAAAGGGATATGCAGGTCATGGTGTAGTGTTCTGTTGGAAACGTAGTAGGGTGCAGTAACTATGGTTCTAAGGATTTTGGATTGGAAGGTTTGGATACGTTTGATGTTCGACGGTTTAGCTGTTCCCCAAAGTTCAACTCCGTAGGTCCAGATAGGCCTGAGTACAGTCTTATAAATTAGTAGTTTGTTTTCTAGTGAAAGATGAGAGGTCCGGCTGAGCAGTCGGTATAGTTGGCTGAATCGTCTGCTGAGTTCTTGTCTTTTAAGTCTAGTATGTTGGTTCCAGGTGAGTCTTTTGTCTAAGATGAATTCAAGGTATCGCAATTTGAGTTAGCAATTTTAAATTTAAATTATTATTTCTTAAAAGGAAATCGAATGAATCTTGGTTTTAGAATATCATTGTATTATCTATTAATAATTTGTTACTAAAAGTTAACAGTAACAAATTATTAAGGAGTTACTAGAAGAAAAGAGTAATTTCTATTTTAATGAGAATAAATCCAACAAAATAGGTTTATCTACCAGTAATGCCAGTTTATTCTACCTATCAATATCAGGTACAAAAACAAAATTTTAATTTTGTTGGTTTTGGAAGAAATAGTAGTACCGTACCGGAGGGATTATGAAGAAGGGTGCAGGGGGATTTTGGAAAATTACAGTGTTCCTCAACAACTTTTCAGAGGCTTGTATAACAGTGAGGAGAAAATTAAAAACATCATTAAATTGATTAAACCTATTGAAAGGTTTACTCAGATATGAATCTGTTTTGTATGTTATAAAATATTATATCATTATTTATTATTTATATTTATACTTATGTCATAT
>NW_027114863.1:1820198-1854489 GCF_000696795.3 Halyomorpha halys
ATAAAAATTATAAATCTTAAGAAGAGAAAAAAAAAGTTAACAAAAACAACATTTATAGATTTAGTAGAATAAATAACTGACTTCTAATAAGGGAAAAAAGGAGAAGTTATTTTGAAAAAACAGATGAAAAGATAAAAAACATATGAAATAGTAGTAATGACAACAATAGAAATAGATAAATATAGAATTTATAACAGGATGTCGTGTTTGTTGGTTGAGTTTTCCAAGTTGTAAGTTACTGCTCTTTTAACTGAGAGTGGAATTTCATGAACCGTTTTTTGATGAAGTAGTCTATTGATTACTTTTGTAGTTCCCGATGTAATTGGCTATTTTTTACAAACCAAGGGGCATCCACATGGAGGTTTAGGAATGCAAGAAAGGAAACAGAGAACTCGTTTATTCTCCAAAGCGCTCCAAATTATTTACAAGAAACAGAATGTCCTTTTTTTTAACGAGCAGTGGTCCCAGTATTATCAAGAATATTCCTATTGGACCTGGATAAATTTGAATTAAAATAAAAAAAACATTGATTGTTTTTTAAAGCTTATTCTTAAGCATTATAAATTGGATTAATTACCAAATCGCTTAATTGGCCACGTCGCTTCGGACTGCAGCGATATAATACCAAAGGTCCAATTTTCGATCACTTATCGATATAATAACAAATTTGTCTTATTGATGATTTTTATTGCGCTAATGTTTAGGTTATCGACAGTTTTTGGCTTGTTCACTTACATTGATGGTTTCAAACAATCCCATAAAAAAAAAAAAAAAAAAATCAAAGATATCAAGGAGTCACATGATCCTGAAGGTTGTGGCCTGTCTCCAAAACTCTAAATCGCGTTAAAGTTATTTTTCAATTAATCGATTGTTCTTCTGGCAGCATGACAGCTAACGCTTTTCTGTAGAAACTATTTTTCTTAAAGATCTCAACAAATAACGAATTGTAGGTAAAGTAGTGAAATTAACAAGTTCGTTGATTCTCCCACATTCTCGGATATCAATTACATATTTTTTAGGGTTTCTCTTAGATTCTTCTGCTTTCTGATTTTCTTCCACCCATTTATCTCTGTGCTTGAGGGTGCTTCTCGCCGTTGGAAACTTGTGTTTCTATCTCTGGTAACAAGTAGGTGTGCTCTACTAGTGGCGATTAAAGATTCCATCCGTGTTCTTCTGAGCTCACTTTACAGTGTACTTACACACAACCGACACCGACACTGAGAACAATTTCAGTACACATCCCAGGATCACTTCCCCTAGGAAGACTCGATGCTAGGTGTATAGCCGATAACCAGTTGTCTCGTAACGGGGCCTCCATTTCTGGGCCTATCTCCCATAAAGGAGTACAGTCGATTCAAAGTATTCTTCCCTCACACACTCAGTCATCAATTTCTTATTTTTAGGGTTTCTTTCACTAATTTTATAATTTTGGGTCTTCTCTCAAACATCCAGTTGCCCATTCCATATTTTTGAGGTTTCTCTCGCATTCTCACACATAAATTAAATATTTTTGGATTTTTTACTTAAACATTCAGTCACCGATTCTAAATTTTTCTATTTTCTCTCACAATCGCAGCTACTGATTCCATATTTTCGGGGTTTCCCAGATTCTGAATCTACATGTTTGCCACCAATCGCAAATCCAAGGCTTGTCCAAATGCTTGCTAACACAGGAAACAACAAAGGTGTATCGATATTCATATGTTTGTATGTTCTATGTCCTAGAAATTTTTTTCAGAAATTTGTTAATTTAATTACCTAGACATATAATGTTTTTAAAAATATATATTTTTGCTACATTAAATCAAAAATTAGATGCTAAAGTTAATTAACAAGATTTCAGACAATGTCGATTGTCGATGATAAAATCGATAGAATTTTAAAATATATCATTTTAATCTAGAGTTAATTATTGAATCCGAAGGGAAATTCTTAAATTAATTAAAACACAGAAATCACGAAGATTTATCTGTTGGCAGTTCTAAAACAATGCTAACTGAACACAAACGATGTTTGATTTGGGCCCAAATACCGACACGTAAGCCAACTTATAGCAGCCAACCTTAATAATCCTCCCACACGCTTGCGCATTCGTGAATTTGCCCTTGTTTAGCAAACGTTTAGAGACACCTTTACAGTCTCAGTCAAAGATGTTCCACGTGTTTCAAATATTTTGAGTGGAAATGTTTGGACTAAGTTGATCAAGTTCTGGGGAATCTAATACCATTCTTATTGGTTTCAAGCGCCACCTGTATTCTCTTCCTTACTTTTCCTTAACAACATAATTCACTTCTACCACACATTAAAGAACCTAGGACTCACCTTCGACAAACACCTCTTCTGGCATAATCATATTCCCCTCATCACCCGCAAACCCCGTCGGCTCCTAGTATCCTCTCTTGTTTTCCACCACTTCGACTACGGTTCCTTGTTCTACGGAGAGCTATCTGGAGGTCCAGAGTTGAGACTGGAGAGACTCATGCATTGCTTCGTAAGATTTATCAGGCGCTCTCATGTCTCCTGTTGGTATACCGAGTTGAAGTGGCTCATTTCAACCTCCTGAAGCCATGTCTCCTTGGTGTTTTCTATTTCAAGTTTTAAAAATTAAAGACCGACCTATATCCTTGATCTCTCACTCATCCATTCATTCATTAAACACCAGATCCCAATTTATATATGGTCTCCTATAGAACTGTATCCGTTAGCAAATCCTTCGTCATACGTGCAATCTCCTTCTGGAATTCTCTTCCCATCTCCATTCGCCAATCCTTTTCAATCCTTTCCTTTAAACAACACCTTTTCCTTCACCAACAACATAACCAAACCTCTGCATCATTGTGATTTATGTATAGAGCCATTATTGATTACTACTATAAATTATAATTTAATCTTAGGTTTTTATGTTATTTCGACATGTACACTGAAACTATTTAAATGTCTGCCAGACAGTTAACCTTAATTTGTGAACAATGTATTTATTCTTAGGGGACATTTCTCCGAGAATAAAATTATTTTTTCATTCATTCATTTATTTCTGGTTATTCACGAAGCATTTATCTGTTGAACTGTTAATTAGATTTTAATCATTTCAACCAACTGATATCTGTATAGCGACTCCTGTTCACAAATATGGAAAATTTACTCATCAGTAGCATTTCTGTCATTTGCTAGATGATTGAAGAAAGGAAAGTTAATCAATGGAATACAAATTTAAATAAAAAACAAAACAAATGTATAATTCATCGCGTTGTTGAACTCCTAAGGGCAATATTTACTCCTACCGTGTCGTGATAGGAAATGACAACTACTGATGTTAGACACTACTTGAATTACTACTGCTTCAGGTGAACTTTATGACCCGTCGTCAAACAAGTACTCAGAAATTTTATATAATATATATCATTGTGGAACGAGGCAGGTAATACAAGTTTGAACTAGTAGTTATTCTTTGTTGAATATTATGCATAGGGTTTAGTTATAGTAACTGTCTGTCTCATGTTTATGGTCGGGTGGAACTGACTTTGCGAGGCATCATCTAGGTGTCCTCTTGCCAATCAACGATCCTTTAGAAATATTGCATAATAGCACAAGAGCCCTGTGGAAAAAAATTCAGTTATGTATCATTACTAGTAAAGATTGATAAGTCTGCCAAGTATAGTTAAGTATATTAGTATATTAGTATACTAGTATAGTTATTAAAAATTGACAGTTATTTCAAAATATTAATTTTTCATTCGGAGCTCTATATCTTTATAACTACCAGCTATACTAGAAGACCTAAGAGATCATCATCCATAGTTGGATACATTTGCTAAAATACGAGCACTAATAATGCCGTTTACGATCAACAGTTCTCGAGATACAGTTTTTTAAAAAGCAACATTTACTGAAAAATCATTATTTACTGAATTTATTGTGGGAAATCTTTATCACAGAAACTATGATATATACTATTAGCACTCAAATTAAGGTGCTATAAAGTAGTTTATTGCATTTACCTTCATAGGAGTAGTAGTTTTTATGATATTTACTAAAATAAATTAATTTATAGTTGTTCGGAAAAATTTTATATGCAAATATCATACTACCTCTAAGATAGTACGTGTCACAAAATACTTCATAGTCAAAATTTAATTTAATTTAAATTTAAATTAAGTTTCCCTATTTTAAGTGCTGGTAGACATATGCACGTCTTATGGCTCTAGAAATATATTTTTTTGTAAATCAAATATTTTATCCGAACAACTGGAAATTAACATTTTCTGAATTTATTTTGTGAAATATCATAAAAACTATTACTTCTACAAAGATAAATATTATAAACTATTTTATAGTAAATTTAACTAGCTTTAACTTGAGTGCTGGCAGACATCTGTACATTTTATGGTTTTAAAATAAAGTTTTTCATAAATCAAACTTATCGTCCAAACAACTATAAATCAATTTATTTTAGCAAATATCATTAAAACTCCTATTCCTACAAAGGTAAAGGTCATAAACTACTTAATAGCACATTTAACCAGCTTTGATTTTGGTATTAATAAACATTTGTACGTCGAAAGGATTTTGAGATATAGATTTCTCAAAATAAATTCACTAACAACTAATCTTTTAATACATTTTGATGAAATAAAAGCTATATCTCGAGAACTATTGAACGTAAAAAGCTCTATTAGGGCTAATATTTCAGAAAATTTACTCTACTCTAAATAATGTTCTCCTAAAGTTTCTGGTGTTGTTGGTAGTTTTAAAGACATAGAGTTCCGAATGAAAAATTATTTTTGTTAACATTTTGAAACAGCTGCCACTTTTTATTCACCGTACCTAATATTGGCAGACTTATCCATTTGGACTAGTAATTATACGTATACAAAATTTTCATAATATTTGCTAAATAAATTAACAAGGTAATGATTTCGAGTTATTTCGACAAAACTTTTGGCTAATGAAAAACTATATCTCACGTCTAGACGTACATATGTGTTCCTACATTCAAATTAAATCTAGTTGAATGCACTATAATGTAGTTTTCAATGTTTATCTTCGTAAGAGTAATAGTTTTTATATTTCCTAATAAATTGATTCAAAAATTTGATTGCTAGTTGCTCGAACAAAATTTTTGATTTATGAAAAACTATATCTCAGGAACCATTAGACATATAGATGTCAGCAAACAAATTAGAGGTAGTTTAATGCACTATAATGTAGTTAGCAACGTTTATCTTCGATAGGGTAGTATTTTTTATGATTCATATCAAAGAATTTTCCATAAATTATGTCCAAACAACTAGAAACATTGTTTTAGCTCTCCGAATAAATTAAAAGAAATAAAACGATCTGTAAAACCATGGTCAACATCCTACCGCAACAGCCGTAGAGAGGAAGTTGCTCTAACCCGCTTGAGAATAGGTCATACTCTCCTCACGCACTCTCACCTAATCAGAAAATGCCACCTTTAACGTGCAAATATTGCCAGTCCATTCTCACGATTTGACATATTTTTGAAGAATTCACTCACAATAAACAGGATAGGACTCACCCCAAATTTATCAGAAGCTCTCACAGATGAGGAAGATAAAATTACATTAGTATTTGAATTTTAAAAGCACATCGCCTTCTTTATAAAGTATAACTCTTTGATGTTTAGTTTTTTTTTTATTTATTTTATTTTATTTTTTTTTTCTTTTATAGGCGTTGATGACTAGAGGGGACGCCTTTAAGCAACAATCAACAACAACAACATTGTTTTAGCATATATCATGAAAACTACTATCAAGATAAGCCTCATTAACTAATTTAAAGCGCATTAGAATTGCTTTAATTAGAGTGCTATTAAACATCCGTAATTAATAATTTTTCAGTACGTTTTTTATGATTTTGTTTTAGACTGTATTTCGGGAACTATTTAGCGTAAACAGCTCTGTTAAGGCTCATATTTGATTTCATTTACTCTAGTTTGAATGATGCTCTATTTTCTAGTGGTCTTGGTAGTTTTAACGATATGGAGCTCAGAATGAATTTTTTTTTTGTATTGAAACAGTTACCATGTTGCCAGACTCATCAATTTTAACTTATTATACATAGTTTTCATTAAATCGATACAAAATTTAGGTGAAATAACTGACTTTTTTCTCCTCTTGGTCTCTTGTAGTATTATCTTTAACTTTAAATGACATGTTAAAGGAGTTATTTATCATTATATTGGTATAATCATATAGTTTATAATTATTATAATTAGTATTATAGTGAAACAAGCAGTTTCCAGTGCCACGAATAATGCAGATTGACTTTATTCCAACGGGGGCAATGGACGATCTGAAAGGAAATGGTTATTGGAATAGAACCGATAAGGATTCTACTTTTGTTCAGGAATAGTCGAGCAATTTTGTCCCAACAGAGAGCAGGCTGTTATTGTGTTGTGTTTTGTATCAGCCAAAAACACAGAGAAATATAAGTTATTAGCAGAGCTGGATTCACAATTTCTAGGTTTAGGGATGTAGATAGATTAATTAAATACAATTAAAAGATTGATATAAATTTATACATAAGTTTTTTTTAAAGATTTTTTGTTTTTATTATTTTTATTTACTTTTACTTATTATTTGTTTACTTCTTTTACTTTCATTATGATTATATCCTATGTTGTATTAACTACCCTAATATTTTCTTCAGTATATACTCGTATTATTAGTAACGATATGTATCATTCTATTTTTACTTAATTATTCCTAAATTAGAAAATTATTATAGTTATTATTATTATCATATTTCTGTATCTTCCTCTCATTGTTTTTCATTTTTCGTCCTATTTTTATGACTACTTCCTTGATAGGCGACGTATTTGAAATAGAAATATAACCGTTAAACGGCTCAATATTGTCAATAT
Organism: Halyomorpha halys; assembly: GCF_000696795.3. Taxonomy (NCBI): domain Eukaryota; kingdom Metazoa; phylum Arthropoda; class Insecta; order Hemiptera; family Pentatomidae; genus Halyomorpha; species Halyomorpha halys. Next base: position 1,827,085 of record NW_027114863.1, read on the forward strand.
CTGGTTAACCTATCGCTTTGAACAGGTAGGTCCTGATTTGTTCTTTGTTCATTTATTATTTTTATTTATATTTATTCTTTCACGACGTTTATTTAATCTCTACTTTCTTCTTAATTTTTTTTTATTTATATAAGTCTCCGGTACTTTTTTATCTGTATATTTTACGTATTTTTAAAAAATTATTCTTACCATTGTTACGTAATTTTTTATTATTATCATTGTTTATTCAAGTTTATTTTATATTAATACTATTTTATGTCTACCTTCCTTTTATTTATATATAATTTTCTGATCACTTAATTTTTACATAATATTAATCCTACCTTAATTTACCTTATTGTATCATATTTTTGTAATGTTCTTTTACAGATATATTTTCAGTAGCCCCGATGAAGCCCTGCAAAGTTCAGACATCAGTGCTAATAGGCATCTGTACGTCACATAGTTCCTGAGATATAGATTTCTCAAAATAAATTATCTAATTACTGATATTTCAGTACATATTTATGAAATGTTGCTTTTTAAAAGGCTACATCTCGAGAACAATTGGACGTAAATAGCTCTATTAGGGCTAATATTCCAGCAAACTTACTCTTATTTGAATAATGTTCTTTTAGATTTTCTAGTGTTTTTGGTAGTTTTTAAGATATAGAGCTCCGAATGAAAAATTAAGGTTTTGAAACAGCCGCCATTTTTTATACCTATACTTAACAGACTCATCAATTTTGACTAGTAATTATACATAGTTTTCAATTAAGTTATAAAAAATTGGGATGAAATAACTGCCTTTTTTCTCCTCTTATACTACTAGGCATATACTTATCTTATATACTAGCTTCTTATTTTGTTCGGTATTGTTCCCCGAGATCCAAAGGGACTAAAAAAAAATTCCGAATGCGAATCTAAAGCTAAAACGGTTTTTGATTTTTAACGATAGGTGATTTTTTTCCGATCTTACTCGTCTTGAAGGTGCAATAGCTAAAAACTGTTGTTGTTTTTTAATGGATTGTAACAGTTTTGGGTGAAAGGTGAGGAATAGTTTAAAAATAAAGGACGAAATTGTTAGAGGATTCAATTTTCGTTAAAAATTCATCATTACAATTGATAATTAGTCTATAAGAATTCGTCTTCATGAAATGGATTTGATTTTCCTCGATGATATACAAATATTTAACGGGACAATGAATTCTCAAAATATTTTGTTCATAAAATTTGTTTCATATTCTATACCGTTAAAAATAGTGTAAATTTTTGACAATTTACGCCATCAGAATTTGTCAGATTAAAAAAATCTTTAAAGAATTAGTTTCGTGGTGAGAATTCTTTATAAAAAATATCACTTTCCTCTGGAAATTCCTGAGCTTGTGCAATGAATATGAACAGGAAAACATTACAAAATCGATTTCTCTACCAAAATAAAATTCATTCACCATAATTAAAATCTATAAAGGTTTATTTCGAAATTCTCAAAACTCTGGAAAAGAAGGGGCGAGGGGATGGATCAACTGAATCTTGATAGATTTATTGATTGATAGATATTACAATCTGCCACATAGTTGTGGGCAATAGGTAATAGTGATGAATGATCTCATACATACTAAAATAAAATAAAATAAATAAAAAAAAAAATAAAAATCTAAAAAAAAAACTCTCTTAAAATATATACAAACAAAAGAATAAACAAGATGAACATAATCAAACTATCTGTATGAAAAATAAATAAATAAAATAACATAATGATAAAATAATACATACAATATTTACACAATCGACCTGAGGATCCCTGTGCCCACTCTATCCCCCTCTCGCCGCATCACTGGTAATGCACTGAATCTTGAACATTCTATATTGATATCTATATATTTTTTCTTTAATTCTACGACAGGCACTCTGAATTATTTTCTATATATAGAAAATTAACATAGGATAATTTCTATAAATTTTAGTGATTAATTGTGATATGGTAGACTGCAGTGAGATAAAATAGACAGCCATTCCTATTACGTCTATGCAGTCTCTCTTTTTTATTTACGAATAAAGAAAAAATTTCTCTCCAGTGCCATAAACTAACTACGAAAGTAGTTTTTTTTTGTTTACCAACTTTCTCCATCTCCAAATTCAGTTATCTAAATGTTATTCTTAGATTCAGTGCCAGAACAACCGCTTTCGGTATTTTCTTTCCATGTGGGATTGGACTGAATTAAATTTATTATTTCACTGTATTTTTGCTCAATTAATTAACTTTATAATGAGGTGTTAGTAATTGACCTTAGATTAGTATGAGGAGTGGTGAGAATGTGTTCACCAAATAAACAAAACTTATTTATTTGAGCCAACGTTTCGACCTGAATTTCAGGCCTTCGTCAGGGCTGAAAAACAAAACAAAAAATGAGATAACAACCATAACTCAGAGAAATATAAAATTAATTGTATAATAAAAGTAAACTAACTTTGAAATATATATAATAATAAATTAAGTAGATAGTGATTGATTGGTGATAATCGAAGATAAAATATAATATTATAGAGGTAAGAATTATACAAAATAAATTATAAAAAGATTAAAAAAACAGAAAGTGTTCATATAAATAAAGAAATAAACATAACGAAACTTGTGGAAGGAAATTTAAACGATGATTAATGTCAACAATAATAAAAAATAATCAACACAATGAAATATATGTATAAATGGGCTATAAATATATAATACAATGGGCAAGAAATAAAAACGGAATATATGTTGTAATCGATTAAAGATGTACTGTAAAGCAGATAAGTAAAAAAGTAATAAGCTAAAATAAATAGAGAATGTCCAGAAAAGTGAATAAGAAGGAACAAAGGAGAAGAGATATTGAGAATGAATGAATGACTCTTACTTGCTTAGACAGAGGTTCTGTCTGAAGAGATTGGATTCTAACCTCACCAGTAGGGAGTGGGAAAAAGATACGTTAAACCAAGTGGACATTTTTACCGGAAAGTACAAATAACTATAAAAGACCTATGTTTAGATGACATAAATAAAGTAGATGAAAAGCAATTAAAGATTTATAGAGTAAAATTACAAACTAACTTGTGTGAGCAAAAGGTCATAAAATTATAGACATATATAATAAGGCCTGAAATTCAGGTTGAAACGTCGGCAAAAATAACTTTTGTTTATTTGCCTATTTTTGCTGACCGCGTTCCAATCTTCTCCTCTTATTAACTTTATATTTATTTTTGTCGTTATGCGATTACTACACATATTTATGTCACATTTTATAACAAGGTTTATTACACAAATATGTATAAGCCATACGGCTGAGACAGGAAGCCCGAAGACATCTTCTTGACAAGTGACGCGGCATGATGGGACAGCGCCCGAGGGTGTAGGGAACCAACCAAGCAATGAGGCTGCAGATGACATCATGGCTCCTCTGTATATCACCTTACCTAATAATATCTGTGTAGTTGTGTTGAGTGTTAATAACTCGATGTCTATCCCCATTGCTAAATGCTCAGTTAATGTGTTATGTAGATATGTTTCATTCAAAGCATTAGAATTATTATCCCATAGCTAGTGTAATGAGAAGTATGTTGCACTTATAGTGGGAAGAGGGAGTAGTTCTGAGCTTAATTATACATTAACCTTCCAAATAGCACGCTCATAAATAAACACGTAATACTATGAGGGTCCCAATTTTTCTTATTATTTTATTAATCCTAGTAGCCTCAACATTCCATTCTGTTATTCATGTTATAGATATAAGTAGTGGGTTTTAAAAATATTTAGGGAGAAAAAAGGTAATCTATTATCCCAGTCTTGTTATATGGCCGCACCTGGTTATGAGTCTTCTGCCTCTTCCACGTTATTTGCAAACCTCGCAACCTACATTTGTACTGTCTCTTATATAGATCTTCTTGATGCCTGTAGTTTTAATAACATAGATTTCTGAAAACAATATAATCAGGACACAATTAACGTTTTCTACGTCACAGTAAATAGGTTATTAAACCATTCTCTCTCTATCAGCCCAATGTTAATTCCATTTGCAACTTGTTTTATATTCAAGAAAATTAAAATAATTAATATACATATAAAAAAAGAAGACAATTCAGTCCGAGTCGTCCAAGTTTCTCTGTCTATTTTTTTTTTTATTATTATTTATTTATTGTAATTTACAACTGTACAAAATAATACCATAGGTAAATATGTAGTATGTTTCATATACACTTGAAAATCTTGGGAAGGAACCACCCATTGGTGGTACTTCAAATATTAATTTAAACTAGAAGGTCCCCTGGCCATCTTCTTTTCAAACGCCTCGGGGGATTATCAGGGATTGTTAAGGATGAAAGATTAAGAATTAATGGGTTAGGATGGTTAAGGAGTTTGGAATAAAAAGACGCATATCTGTTTTGGATCAAATCTGCAACGAATGGGATGTTAAGGTCTTTATGAATGAGTTTATTTGTGACGTAATAAGGGGCATCAAGGATTTTGGATTGTAACGATTGGATGCGGGAAGAATTTGATGGTTTGGTGGAGCCCCAGAGCTCAATTCCATATCTCCAAATTGATCTGATTATTGTAGTGTATACTAATTTTTTGTAGTGAATGGGAAGTTTAGAGCGTTTGTCAAGTAAGTGTTGTAGCAATCGGAATCTACGAGCAGTTTCTTGTCGTTTCAGTCTTGTGTGTGGATTCCAAGTAAGTCTCTTCTGTCTATTTAAAAATTTTCTCTCTTATTCCAAAACATGTCTTCTCTCTTGTTTCTTCCTTATTCACTTTTCCGAACATTCTATATTTATTTTATTTTTTGCTTTGTAGCATATATTTTGTTTTATTTGTTTTCAAACGTATCATGTAAATCGTTTTCTTTCGCACATTTCACAATGTATTTATCCCCAATAGTCACCTAAATATTGTACTATTTTAATTTAAATTACTCATTATTTAAATTTTCTTCCGCACCATTCATTATATTTGTTTCATTATTTACAAGAGCACTTGTCTGATTTTTATAATTCTTACCTCAACAATACTACATTTTATTATCCACTATCTACTTAATTTATTGTTATGTATGTTTCCAAGTTTGTTTGTTATTACTTTATTGTTCTTTTTATTTATTTTTTCATATTCTCCGAATTAAGGTTATTTAGTTTTGCTTTTCTGCCCTGATGAAGACCTGAAATTCAAAGTAGTGAATCCATATCTCAACGTACAGATGTGTATTAGCACTCATATTAAAGCTAGTTTTATGAGCTATAAAGTAGTTTATGTGGTTTATTTTCGTAGGAGTAATAGTTTACATGAAATTAGCTAAAATAAATTGATTTATAGTTGTTCGGGCAAATTTTCATTTACCAAATTCATATTCATATGTGAATATCATAAAAACTACTACCCCTACGAAGATAAATGTTATTCCTTTATAGTAAGTTAAAGTTCCTTTATTATGAGTGTTGGCAGACATATGTTCGTCTTATGGGTCTAGAGATATATATTTTCAAAAATCTAACATTTTATAAGAACAAATAGAAATAACATTTTGAGAGTTCATTTTGTCAAATATCATAAAAACTACTACTACAAACATAAACAGTGTTTGCTATGTTATAATAAAGTTTCCATAAATCAAACCTATTGTCCGAACAACTATAAATCAATTTATATTAGCAAATATCAATAATCCCACTATTCCTTCGAAGGTAAAGGTCATAAACTACTTTATAGTACAATTATTTAGCTTTAATTTGAGTACTAATAGAGGTTTGTACGTCGAATGGTTATTAAGATATAGATTTCTCAAAATAGATTCACTAACTACTGATATTTCAGTACGTTTTTATGAAACGTTGCTTTTTAAAAGGCAATATCTGGAGAACTATTGGACGTAAATAGCTCTATTATGGCTCATATTTCAGCAAATTTACTTTTCTTTAAATAATGTTCTGTTAGAGTTTCTAGTGTTGTTGGTAGTTTTTGTGAAAAAGTGCTCCGAATGAAAAATTAAGGTTTCGAAACAGCCGCCATTTTTTATTCCTCCTACTTGGCAGACTCATCAGTTTAGACTAGTAATTATACAAAGTTTTCACTAAAGTAATAAAAAATTGGGGTGAGATAACTGCCTTTTTTTTCTTCCCGGCTCTTGTACTAACAACTTACTGGGCAACTTAGCAAACATATCATGATATTAAGAAAAAATTATGTTTGAACCTTTATATTTGATTCATTTTACGTAAATATTGATCGGCTTACCCTCTGACGCAGTGAGCTGCCGTGAGAACATATCTGTCGTTAATGAGCATCCCCCCGCAGTAGAACCTGTTGAAATAGCTCAGCCTCACCATCCAAGGAAACTCGTTTATGTCTGTCTCTTCCCCTCCCACGATCCTCGTTGCCACGTTCGCCTCCCCACAACCTGCCAGAAAAGGATATATTAATTATTTATGAACAAATTTACAACATTATAATATAATGTATATATTAAATACATTTAAATAATTAATTATTTATATTGGCTTGTAGACATCAACTAACATCTGTGTCCATGTTCTTTTTCTGTTTAGAATTAGTTAACTGCTAAGTGGGTCGAAAAGCGTTTTCATTTTTTCTGGTTTCAAATTATTAAATATTACACAATTGAAACTATTTAAAATAATAGATTAATAAGGAGTCCCATAGCAGTCAAATATGGGATGTTACGATACGTTACTGTAAAATGTTTAATTGTCCAGTTAACATAAACATTGATTTTTTTAAATTGTTGAGGTGAGCAAAACTACCAAGAATATCAACTATTTTATATTTTGTGCTTGTACAACTTTTGCCAACTACAACATATACTCTAATTTTTTTTTGTATAACTAAATTTTTTAGAAAATTATTATTCAAAAATTGAGGAATCAACTTAACAGACAACATATACATGAAGCAAATTAAGACAGAACTAAAACATATTTTAATAGAACATTTTTACCTTAAAATATTAATCAATGTAATATGATACAAAAAAAATAAACAATAATCATGCGACCAAAAGCAATATACAAAAAAGGACGGCGAATAAAAAAAAAAATGTGGTTGTATAAAAAGTTTTTTAGAGTAAATGTGGACAGATGACAAGATTACAAAATGGAAATTAAAAAAAAAAAATGACAAAGATAAGGATACAATAGTCCATGAATATGGGAAAATATCCTGAAACGATGTACAAGCACAAAATGTAAAATAGTTGATATTATAATTGGAAGTTTTCTTCACTTCAACAATTTATAAAATTAATATAATCAACTTCCTAAAAATGAAAATCCAGAATTTAACATTGAAGTTGAATATAATCAAATAATAATTTGATTTCACAATCTAGTTTTCACAGCTTGCTGGCTTTGAAGGAGAGTGCGTTATCCTATCCAATAAAGTAGCACTAGGCTACTTCCACCCTTAATTAGGTAAAAACCTAGCGGTCGACCATGATTCTGACCAAATCACCTCCTTGCCCAACCGTTGCTCCAGTAACTGTGCTTCTTAACAATGTACCAAACCCCTGACCCTTCCTGGGTTGTAGTGGTACGGATTTTAATTTTTTTTATTACTCTTTTTTAGCCCAGATAAAGCCCTGCAAGTGAGGCGAAACGTTGGCTCAATATATATAGTTTAATTACTATTCGAGTTTTTCTTTAACTACACCCGGACCATCTTCCTTATATTACAAAAAAAAAAGAATAAAAAAGTATAATCATTGGGCTTCCGAAGGTATTTATTGGAGCAACAAGGTTCAAAATTGCGTGACCTGTAGCGAAAAAATGTTGTTGTTGTATCTCAAAGCTAATTGAATTGGACGTGTGAAGTTGTTGTAGCGGATAATGGACGAATCGGTAGGAAAGTAATCAGTGCTAAACCAATAAGTGAAGAGAATTCCGAGTGCGGGCCAAAACGTGATTCGGCGGAATGAAACACTCTTCCCTAATCTATCCTTCGAGTTCCCTGATCATTGTTATTTCAATTCCATCTTCTAGCCACATCAATAAGGCGTTGATAGAACATCATCCTGAAAGATCCGTTATCGTAAGCGCCAGAGCCGTACTCAAGAAAAAAAAAGTGATGTTGAACCTATGTTCCGGTGTACACCATCAATGTGAATGCTTTCAGACCGAAATTGAAATATATTTGCGTTCAATATTGTTTTCGCGTAGCGTAAATAAATAATGCTTGGAATTATTACTCATTGGTTTATTATTTATTATATATATTGAGTAGGATTCATTTTTCACTATTAAATATCAATGCAAGACCCAGCAATAATTCGCAATTGCTATATCAGAAGAGGTGTATATCATTAACACTGTTCAGATTTAAGTGATTTTTCGTATTAATTTAGACAATTAGATTATCTATGATATTGTCATATATATATATATATATATATATATATATATATATATCGTATAATACATAAAATATGAAAAGCTTTCATATAATAACCTTCATTATGCTTCAACATTAATTCTGTATTGAAACAATTCACAATAACTGACCTATCGAAGTGTAGTAAAGGATTTTTTTTTTAACATACAACCCATGGAACTTATAATGTAAACATTGAATTGTTTACTTATCATAATATTTGGTAAAACAATAATTTATAAATGCTCGTTATACAAGCACATAGACAACTGACTTCAGTAAATAAACAGCTGGAAATCAGTACAATTTTCATTTATTTAACTTTATTTTTTTCAAAATTGTCCAATCTTTATATTTTCTGACTAATTTATAAAGTATGATTTATAAGAGATGATATCCTAAATTTAAATGACCAAACATGGGAGGATGATCGGAGAATTGGCTTTTTATGTTACATGAATGTACCGAAAGATGCGTTTCATTTAATATTCACTAAATTTAGTACTATGTTATTATTATATCAGCAAGTCTCCTAATTTTATTAAATAAAATGATCTTTTAAATTATATATTATGATGTATCTCTTCACTTTCTTATGTGAGATATTAATTATTTTTCTATTTATCTTTATTATATTTTTTTATTTTATTTGCGTTTTTGATTTTTCATAAACCTTTATTTATTTGTTTATAAACCTTTTTATTTATGATATTTATGTACAGATATTAAATAATAATGTTGTTCGGAACAATTATAACAAACACAAAAAATAATAGATTTATTATTATTATATGAATAGAATTGGTAATATCTAGCTCCGAAGATCTCCGTTTGGTGTTTTCGTAACAAGAAGCAGTACAGGAGAAAAGCCGCAGACTACGAACGGACTGATTTTATTTTTTAATTTTTATTTATTGCTATTTACAACTGTACATTATAATACATTTAGTAAATCTGATCTAAGTTAAATTGGAGTGTTACAGGCGTGTAGAGAAACTACCCATTGGTAGCCCTCTAATGACATTTTACATTAGCTGGTCTCGTGGCCATCTTCTTTACAGGCGCCTCGGAGGATTGTCAGGAATGGAATAGGATGCAAGATTAGAAACTAAGGGGTTTGAGAGTTTATAATGGAAGGAGTGATATCTGGTTCGGGCTAGATCGGTTACATAGGGAACATTAAGGTCTTTATGTATGATTTTATTTGTGACAAAGTAAGGAGCATTGAGGATTTTACGAAGGATTTTGGATTGTAAGGATTGAATACGAGAGAAATTCGAAGGTTTAGTGGAGCCCCAAAGCTCAACTCCATATGTCCAGATTGGCCTTATTACAGTCATGTAGATCAGTCTTTTGTAATGTGTTGGAAGTTTAGACCGTTTGTCTAGTAAGTGCTGTAATAGTCGAAATCGACGTGCAGTTTCCTGTCTTTTCAGTCTGGTGTGAGGATTCCAGGTTAATCGCTTGTCCAAATGTAGTCCAAGGTAGCGGATTTTTAGGAGGTTTTAGCGGTAGGAGGTTTACGACGAAGGGTAAAGATTTTTTTTTCAATCAATTTTTAGATTCTATTTATGTACGTATTACATTATTATATATTTATATCTCCTGTTATCATGAAACGCAAAACTTTGAGTAAGGACTAATTTTATGTTTTTTTTCTAAGGGCGATTACAAATGAAAAACGCTACTAAGTATACGTAATAATTAATTTAATAATGGTTTAATATTTAAATAATTTATTCTTTATTGAATAATAACGAATAAATTTATTTATTACAAACAACTTTATTTCGGTTGTTTGGTGGAATTTATAACCCAAAAGCAAAAGCAGACAGATCTCAAGACAACCAATACGCCGGCACCTGCCCCAAGTCTCCCCTCCCAGGAGTTCCGTTGGATTCTCTTTTCAATAAGACCCAGCCATTGTCAATGCCGCTGTTAATATCTCAGATCATCTTTTCATCCTCGGTTTAGCTTTGTCGCCTGGACGTTCCTTTGAAAATGTGGCCGCCGCAATCCTGTCCCGTTTGGACTAAGAAGTATGCGAAGAAACTTTAGGAAATGCAGCTGCATATATTGAAATTAAATGAGAAATAGTTTGTTATTAGAGGACTAAGTCCCTTTATAACAACTATAAGGTAATTGTAATATTACAATATCTTGGCCAAAAACACTGTGGCCGCACTTAATAATGACTTATATAATTGCATTTTACTAATTTTAGATACAAAAAAAAAACCTAAATGACTAAATACATAAAAAACTAAACAAAAAAGAAGTGCAATATTTACAAATAATAAATGATAGTGTTTAATAATTATATTGTATATACTATTAAAATATTGGTTCAGTTTGGAGACGTAAAAGGTGATTAAACAGAAGGGTTTTAAACGAGGGAAGGGTTGATACATGACATATGGTAGAGCTCAAGTGAAAGACAGCTCGGGTAAAAAATGATATAAATTTTCTGAACTAGCTTATGCATGATATTTTTTTCTTTTAATTATCTATATATGGAATTTATAGTAATGGAAGATATATTTATATGGGGATCGTCAAAAATTTTAAATTCTAGTTTTTGACGGATATACGTTTTTAATATCAAAAACGATTTTAATTAAACTTCCTAAATCAATGTACAATTAAGTTTTTTTTCATATGATAAAGGTTTTATCCTCATTGAAATAGTCTGGCATAGTTATTTTTTTTAAATCTGATTTTAAATTGTCTTTAATTTTCGTTTTTCAGGAGGGTACGGAAAAAAAAAAACTTAAATTTTTTTATTCAAAATAATTAACCATCTATACATTTTTATTGATAATGAAAAATTGTTAAATATAAATTATGAGAGCATTTGATAGTTAGCTTGTGTGGCAGCAGAGAAGGTTCAAAAATGAAGTTGCCAAAACTGCTGGCCAGTATTAAATAAATAAATAAAAATATTACCAATAAATATTGTTTTATTTAAATGATAAATTCGGAAATAAAGAAAATTCCAAATAGAAGCATAAAAAAAAAACAAAAAAAAAACAGGATTTATTTTCAGGTTATAATAAAAATTAAAATAAGAACTTTAAAAAAAGATAAGATACAATATTGAAAATGTTACTGATGAAAAAATTAATCCTTTAATTAAATTAAATTAACAAAAAAAAAGTTAATGGGTTGGAGCTTTGAACTCACGATCTCTGACTTCGTAGAGCGATCTCGTCTTCGCTGAACAGTTGTTATTGCAGACTGTGTCACTATGTCCCTCTGAGGGCTGAGTAACTAACAATTACACTGACATTACTGTCTCTGACTAATTATCTGTTAGGACTACTTGGTCCCTGGTACTGATAGTACAGGAGCCGGGAAGAAAAAAAGGCAGTAATTTAACCCCAATTTTTGATTACTTTAATGAAAACTTTGTATTATTACTAGTCAAGATGAGTCTGCATAGGTAGGGCGAATAAAAAACGCTGTTTCAAACGTTAACAAAAATTAATTTTTCATTTGGAGCTCTATGTCTTTAAAACTACCAAACAACACTAGAAAACCTAAGAGAACATTATTCAAAGTTTCGTAAATTTGCTGAAATATTATTACTAATAGAGCTATTTACGTTCCATAGTTCTCGAGATATTTCTTTTTAAAAAGCAACGTTTCATTAAAATGTACTGAAAGATTAGTAGTTAGTGAATTTATTTTGAGAAATCTATATCTCAAAACCATTCGACGTACCGATGTCTACTAGCATTCAAATTAAAGCTAGTTTAATAGACCATAAAGTAGTTTATGACATTTACCTTCGTAGGAGTAATAGTTTTCATGATATTTGCTAAAATAAATTTATTAATAGTTGTTTGGACAAATTGTCATGTGAAAAAGTTTGATTCATTTACAAATATCGTAAAAACTACTACCCATACGAAAATACGTATAATTAACTACTTTATATTTTATTTCTATAAATTACTTTATAGTATAAATTACCTTTAGACTCATCAATTTAGAATAGCAATTGAACATAGTTTTCATTAATTATTTAATCAAAAATTGGTAGAAATAACTGCCGTTTTCTCCTCTTGGGCTCTTGTACTATAAGCATTAACCCGTAATACACCAACTGTTTACAAACTTAAATCTACTCTTCATTCTACGTCACATACATATAAAAAAAATATATTATATGTCCGTAAACTATGTGTTAAGTGTTCCTATATACTTTTAAAAAAAATATATTTTTTTCTTAACTATGGAAGTCACACGAACTTGAATTGAAAGTAAATTATTTTTTAAGGTTGAAAACACATTTCCGAAAATAAATGTTGTAATATAAATGTATTATATACAATTGAAAAGCCAAATATTATAGAAAAAATAAAATATAAGATATAAAATCATAGGAGATAATGGAGAATAACGAAATATGCATAAATAAGGTCCGCTTAAACAGGAGTTAGTTTAAGCAGACGCATGCACATTAAATTTTCTCTCTAACAACAGATATCTCATCCTCATTTAAATAGTTTTACAGGGCTTAGATGACTAATTTATATTTATTAAAATTTTGCAACGAGAAATATTATTACTAGTACTTTTCTAAAAGCTTTTGATATTGGAATGGAAAGGTTCCTTTGGAAAATTAGTACGGGAAAGTATTGCTACAGTGAATAATATAACAACATCTGTTCTGAAACGAGCGAGGATTAATAAAAACTCGAAGTAGGGCGGTAACTGAAAGTTTCATCGCACCTTCCTACATTAATATTAAAAATAAAATCTGGTGATGTGCGCGCATTAGAAACCTTTGATTTACAACCCTACATACAGTGCAAAGTATTTTGGAGATTGGTGGGCTAGCTTAGATGTAACAGCTATTTTGGTGATATTAAAAATATATATATATATATATATTTTTACGACCAGATAAGGTAAAAATTATGAATAAATATTTAGCTGTTCCTACAAAATTTATATTTTGGAGTTTCTTCAGGCGAGAGTTACGAATATAAAGTTTTTTACCTGACAATAATAAGATCTAATAACAAAGATAAGGAAGTCGTAAGGAAGTACTGTATTGAAACAATTCAATCTGACTGCCATATCAAAGTGTGGTAACAGGAGTGAAACAAAGTTGATACTCGTTTTTAGCACCTCCAGGAACTCTTAACAATGAATTTTCGAAAAAATCGGAAAATAAAATTTTTTGGTCCAAAATTTTCGCCTTTACTATTTACTAATTAAACAAATTAGAACTGGAGTGAGAAATACTTTATTGAGCTATGCTGCCCAAATACATTGGGTCGCTGCAATTCACAGCAGACCATTCAATCCATGATAGCACATATATACACATGATAAAACAAAAAATAATATGTCCCTAGTTTTTCCTTTTACCGTCAATACTCGTCTTCAGATCTAAACATTACAAATACTGAATACAAATATTTTAATTTTTTTTTCTTTTTAACAATTTCAATCCTTTTAATTTTATTTCATCTAATTGACAAATTTATCCTCCCTAATTCACTCTCTCAAACCCTCTCCAGTGATCCGCTACCCTTGTTTGATCCGTTGAACAAATTAAACGAATTTATCATCATGTATCAATAAAAAATCAAACCAAAGACATAATAGTCACAGCAGTAGATCAGTTTATAAAAATAAATAAATTAATTAAAAATAAAACTAATATATAAATTAAAGTGGTATTTTTGCCAACCCCCGGCGGCTACCTGAGTTTCCGCCGCGTTCTAACCAAGGTGGGGGTGTAAAGATTCATTCCTCGAAACCGCCGAAAAATGAATGTGAACTGCTTCAGATGGGAATCGAACCCACAACGTTTCGAAACCGAGCGCCCCAACCCGCACGTCCCTAATAGACACCCCTAACTGTATTCAATGTTATAAATAAACCAAAAAAAAACAAACAAGATAAAATTATTTTAAAACAATAATTCTTAATAAAAGATAATAGTAAATTTAATAACGAAAACAATGGCATTTATGGATTTTAAAAAATAAATAATTGACTTCTAATTGAAAAGAAAGAAGAAAATGAAGTTAAGAGAAAGAGGAAGAGAGGGAGAGAGAGAAAAAAAAAGATATTCAGATAAAATAAGTAATACCTACTGAGCAGTGCGATATTTACAACCAATACGGAAGTGACGCTCATCAATTTATATTTTATATTGCTAAAATAAATGATAACTTTTTTAAATTTAGACGGAAAAATTTATTTTGGGTATATCTTATTAGACCAAAGCATTGGATAAATGAGGATACATGTAATTATTAATAAAATAAAAAGAGGTTTTAATCTTATAATTAATGAATGATCTGGGCAGAATAGCCTGCAAAAGAAATTTTTAATTTTAATGAGAGGAAGAAATTATAATTGAAATTGTTCTTGAGGATGGCTGAAATGGCCGAAACGTTGGACTGGTGAAATAAAAAGTGTTGAGACTAAAAAGGATACAATTTTTTATTTATTTAATAAATAATTACCTGTCTCAAGAAATTGAAATAATATAATTAATGATAAAATTAAAGTTAATAACGAAAACAATGGCATTTATGGATTTAAAAAAATAAATAATTGACTTCTAATTGAAAAGAAAGAAGAAAATGAATTTAAGAGAAAGAGGAAGAGAGAGAGAGAGAAAAAAAGAAGAAATTAAGTTAAAATAAAAGTTCAGAGTGACAATAACAAAACTCATAAATATAGATACTTATAATAAATATATATACTTATAACAGAATGTCCTGCAGCAGCCTAAGCTTCAGTCTTTGGGTTGAGGTTGGGTTGCTTAAGTTGTAGATCAGTGCTCCTTTAACTGTCGGTAGCTGGGAGTGGAGCTTTATGAACCTTTTTTTGGTGTAGGTCTATATTGCCTCTATTTGTAATTCGCGATGCAGTTGGTTAATTTTATATTGGTGAACTTCGTTGGATTCGTTTTCGATAAAGTCGAAAAAATATGAAAAATCGATTCTATTAAGTGGCCCTTTGGGTCAGTCGATTTTATCGAAATAATTGCTGGCACATCCCAGGCATATAGTCGCCTTAAATATATAACTTCAGTTTCGTATGATTTTTTGATTTTGAGACTGCTCACAGACCATTTTGCGAGACCAAGTTTTTTTTGGACTCGGGACCTCAAAAAGATGTATTTCCGTCATAATCTCGACTTCGAAATATTGTAAGACAGCAATACTTTCCTTTACTATATATTCCATATACAGGTAAGTGAAAGTAAAAAAATTAACAATTATTAAAAAATATAATGGCATGTCGATAAATACCATAAAGCGTGGGTCGTGACTAAGAGTTGAACCAAGCCGTGAAAAGATAATGCGGTAATATTAAATGCAGCTGAGCTAGATTCATCTATGTAATTTGAGGCCATCAATAAGTCGCCATTACAGAAGAGGATACCAGTCCGGGTCTAAGGTTATCCCGGCAGATCTAGAAGAGCCTGAGGCCACCATGGGAACTGAGTTCTCATGATAAGCTCTGGATCATATAGTACATTAATATATATTTCATAAATATTTTATACTCATATATACAGTTACATATTTTGTAAATGCATGATGGATTATATGAATACATATAAAGGTAAGTGAAACCTAAATTTAAATTACTGTCGCCTATCTGGACATACGGAGTTGAGCTTTGGGGCTCCACTAAACCATCAAATTCCTCCAGACTCCAATCCTTACAGTCCAAAATCCTTAATGCTCCTTACTTTGTCACAAATCAAGTCATCCATCAGGACCTCAATATTCCATATATTGCCGATTTGGCCAGAACCAGATACCGTTCCTTCCATAATAAACTTCTCAACCACCCAAATCCACTTGTTTCTAACCTGGCTTCTCCTTCATTACCTAATAATCCTCCTAGGCGTCTGAAAAGAAGATGCCCTCGAGATCTTCTCCTCTAGAAATGTTATTGGAGTTCTATCAGTGGGTAGATTCTCCACATGTTTTTATCATGTCAATATGTCACCTACAGCAAATTTACTTGTTGTATATATGTGTATACATTGTAAATAACAATAAATAAATTATTAAAAAAAAAAAAAAATTACTGTCATCTGATTGCGTTAAAGTTAAGAAATTTTTTTACATAAGAACTTGTTTCTCTGAAAATTAAACATTTATTTATTTATTAAAAGATTTTGAAAAGTAATGTTAAAGAATATATTAACTATTTCAATCCTCCATCGCTTGCTTGTTCAAGGCGTGAGTTATTGCGTTCGAAACTAGGCGGAACTGCAATCTGCATCTCCGGTGCATATATACCCACTTTTCAATAAACTGGAAAAGCTCATATTGGTTCCAAAAGTAGGGAATATCGCGGTCAACATTTACTCTCCCCAGTGATATCGTCCAAACATATACTACCTACCTACATTTGCTAGAACGAAAATTGTCAAGCAGACTACTCTGAAACACTAGGCACATACACCCTAGACACTACTGCAATCTGATTTAGACATACAATAAGAACCGATTGTATGTTCGACAATGAGGATGCAATTGATGTTCGATAGTCAATGAAGGTGCCTCATCATTATTCATCATGATTGTTATATAACATTGAAGTTATCAATTCAACTATTAGCAAATGATAAATTGTACCAACTTTATTTGTTTAATTTGAACGTTTTATTCTTGGTCGTTCACAAAGGTCAAATTAATTTAAGTATAATCAATTTTCATTAATTTATTAATTTTGTCCATTGATCGTCCTATAAAACGTCATTAGTATTTCAGAAGGTTAAAAGTAAAAGAATACAAATTACAGTTTACAATACAAAAACTGAAATTATATATTTAAATCGGGTATATGTCTGGTATGGGAGCGCGGTGGCACCGTGGTTAGGCGCGATGGTACTAATTCCAAGGACTCGGGATCGAATCCGGTGAAGTAGAAAACTGTTTTATGTTACACTGTAGCTGTGAGTCAACGCTGTAGGTCCTGGAGCCCTCCTGGGGTCCATCTACCCTCATAAATTACTCTTAATTGGGTAAAAATCCGGCGGTCCAACGTGATTCTTGCACACAACCGATGATCTAGTAACAGTACTCCCTTAGAAAGTACTGAGCCCCTGACCCTTCATGGGTTGTAGTGTTACAGATTTTAATTTAATTTCAATATGTCTGGTATATTACAACTTAATCCATAAAATCGACTGACCGGAAGTTCTTTATGTAATCGATTTTTCATTTTTTTTAAATTCTAAAACTAAATGATGAGGTGTAGCTAAGCGAGTTATAGCTAGGACCCGCAGCTTCAAAATCTCTGATGCAGACCTGAAACTCAGGTCGAAACGTCGGCATAAATAAATATATTTTTTGTTTACTTATGTTCTTTTTGCTGAACGCACCCCCGACCATTTTCTCTAATTATTAAATTTTGCTGCCAACATATGCTCATTGTCAAGTGCTCAATGATAATTTTTTCTGACAAATGGTTTCAAGTCACCATAGTTATTAAATAGTCATTTTTAAAAATTTAACTTTATATATATATGCACGTTTCAGTTGATTGGATAGCTGACTCATCAAAATTATTCTCAGTATTTTCGATGTCGATTCTATAAGAATTCAGTGTTGTATAAATGGTTAAGAGGAGAGTGTAAAATTTAGGAAATATTTTTATATTTCACATGTCTGTATGTGGTCAGCCTTGCTCAAAAATGAAAAGTAGTTTGGAACTGAAATTACATATTTAAGGTTGATATAGACAGAAATGACAGGAAACTGCTCGTCGATTCTGACTATTACAACATTTACTAGACATACGGTCTAAAGTCCCAATCCATTACAAAAGACTTATCTACATGACTATAAGGCCTATCTGGACATTTGGGGCTCCACTAAACCATCAAATTCCTCTGGAATCCAATCCTTGTAGTCCAAAATCCTTAATGCTCCTTATTTACTAGTCATCCATCAGGACCTCAATGTTTCATATGTTGCCGATTTGGCCAGATCCAGATACCATTCCTTCCATGATAAACTCCCTAACCACCCAAATCCGCTTGTTTCTAATCTGGCTTTTCCTTCATCACCTAATAATTCACCTAGGGGTCTGAAAAGAAGATGGCCTCGAGATCTTCTCCTCTAGAAATGTTATTGGAGTTCTATCAATGGGTAGATTCTCCACATGTTTGTATAATGTCATTATGTTACCTATAGCAAATTTAATTGTTGTATATATTTTTATACAGTTGTAAGTGAAATGAAATAGCCTTTTATTTATGCAATAAATAAAAATCAATACAAAATACAATATAAACATTTAAACAAGATAGAGGGAAAAAAGAAATAAATAAATTTATCTATATATAATAGTTGACAAAACATTAATTTCTATCAATTATCTTTCCATCTTTCTGTATCCTTTCCTGCATAAGCCTTCCCTTTCGGGAGTAATAGTCAGCACTTCCCGGGGTGACCGGCCCTATTGGGAGACGAGTTCTTTCCCTTTTTTCTTCCAGACATCCCTGTCCCTAGCAGCTTTCCACCAGATAGGTCCTGCCATCCTCTTGAACATATCGCTCCATCTTTTCTTTTGACGCCCTCTTCTTCTTTGAAGGTCGTATGGAGTCCATTATGTGGCAATTTTTGACCATCTTCACATCGAAGGAGATACCATGCCCATTTCCATTTTCTCACTCTTGTCATCTTCAGTGAGTCCTGTTTCATTCTGGATTCAAGCATTTTTTATTCTATCTGTTTTCCTCACATTCACAAAGCGTCTTCCAATATTATTTTGCCACACCTGTAATTTCCTCTCCTGTGACCTATGGGCTAATGCAACTATCGAAGACCTGCCTTTTAAGGTCAATACCTGTTTTCCCTTCATCATATGCCTGAGGGACCAAAACTTTTGCCAGACGAGTGCCAATCTTCTCTGGACCTCCTTTGCTCCTCTATCCGTGAATGATATTAACTGACCCAGATAAATAAACTCTTCGACATTTGCCAAATTATGGTTGTTAATTTCACACACCTCTTTTACGCCATTTGTCATAAATTTCGTACAGTTGTAAATAACAATAAATAAATTTTAATTATATTATTTCAAAATTTTTTGAGACAAGGTAATTATTTATTAAATAAATCAGAAATTAGTATCCAATTCTGTCTCAACACTTTATTTTTCATTAGTCCAACGTTTCGGCCTTTCTAGCCATCTTCAATACAAAACTCCTCCTCACATTAATTTACAATTTCTATTGCAGGCTATTCTGCCCAGGTCATTTTCTTTATTCTAAGTTCAAAACCTATTTATTTAAAATTTAAAAACATTAACATTTATTTTTAATTTTTTAAATTTTAAATAAATAGGTTTTGAACTTAGAATAAAGAAAATGACCTGGGCAGAATAGCCTACTAATTTTTGATTTATTTAATAAATAAATAAATTATTTAAAAAAAGGGTTGATATATGCTTGGAATGTGACATCAACTTTTTCAGTAGAATCGACTGATCACAAGTACCACATTATACCCTCGATTTTCCCGATTTTCACAAATAAGGCTCATACAATTTTGATTAAAGTATATTAAACCACCATAGTTATTAAATAGTCAGTTTTTTTAGTTTACCGTAAACTATATTTATGAACGTTTCAGTTGATTGGATAACTGACTCCACAAAATCATTCTTTGTATTTTCGATATTATTATATAGAGGAGTATGTAAATTTTAGTTAACTTCAATATTTTTATATTTCGCATGTCTTTATGTGGTCAGCCATGCTCAAAAATGAAAAGTAGTTCGGAACTGAAATCACATATTTAAGGTTGATATAGATTGAAAAGAGAGGAAACTGCTCGTCGATTCCGACTATTACAACATTTACTAGACATACGGTCTAAATTGCCAATCCGTTACAAAATACTACCATAGTTTTATATTTTTCCATACTTTCACTAGAAAGCATTGGTTTAAGAATTCTAGAAGATGCTTTATAATTACCCAGATAAAAAAAAGAAACCCTTTAAAAAATAATAATAAATAAATACTAACAGTAAATAATATATAAATACTCAGGATAATTAAAGTTTTAGTGGGTTTGGTGGTTAGGGAGTTTCTAATGGAAGGGATGATGTCTGGTTAGGGCTAGATCGGTTACATAGGTGAACATTGAGATCCTGATGGATGACTTGATTACAAAGTAAGAAGCATTAAGGATTTTATGAAGGATTTTGGATTGTAAGGATTGAATACGAGAGAAATTTGAAGGTTTAGTGGAGCCCCAAAGCTCAACTCCGTATGTCCAGACAGGCATTACTATAGTCATGTAGATCATTCTTTTGTAATGGATTGGAAATTTAGACCGTTTGTCTAGTAAATGTTGTAATAGTCCGAATCGACGAGCAGTTTCCTATCTTTTCAGTCTTGTACGAGGGTTCCATGTCAGTGGTTTGTCCAGATGTAGTTCTAAGTAATTCTGTTCGACAGGAAAGGATACTGTGGGATAATTAAACTTAAATTAAAAATTTTCAAAAAAATGAATGAAAGTAGCCGCACAACGTTAGTCTAAACATTAAATTTTCCAAGATTTATCTTCGTTTATTTTCATTTTTCCTCCAGTCTTGTCAAAACAACTTCTTACAGGAAGGGGAAAAAATATTTCTTACGTAAAACATTCATTCAAATGGTATAAAATATTAAAACCACGATCTAAGCTTCTCCTTATAAACCGAACAGTTGAACTTCAGTGCTACATCTACTCGAGAGGTAGCGCCCCTTTAAAAAAAGTTTTTAGGAAGTACATTTATAATATTTTAATTTTTTAAAAAGATTAAAATTTTTAAAAAAATATGGGGCAATGTAGCCCATAAAAAAACTTCAAAGATAAAAGTATCTTGGTTTATTTTCCATTTATCTTCACCCTGGTCAGAACAAGTTCTTAGAGGAAGTTACATCTTGTTATAACATCTTTCTTTGAAACGGCTGCCTGCCGTTGACTGGTACAGGAACAAAGAGGGTTATATCCTCTTTATACGTACATATCACGAAGTAATTTAGGGTTATAACCATTAATTGAAAATAATTTATATAATTAATTGCGCTGGCTGTTATTATCTAGGGAATATTATTTTATTTTATGATCAGCGGTATTATGTTTTCTGTTTTGTTTTTTAAAAAAAAACTGAAATTGCTAGAAGCATTTTTATTACTATGACTATAATATTTTTTACGATCTTACTAAACGTTGGCTTCAACATTGGCCTTTCAAGGGAATGAGGAGAAACAGCTAGAGCTCCCAGTCTACTATTCGTTTTATAAGGAGCTTGCATCATTGTTTTCCAGGCTAAGTGCATACAATTTATATGAATGTTTTACATAAAAAAAATGATTTTTTTTTTCCATTTCGAAAATTTCATTCCATCATATCAACTATCTCTATGTGCCTCATTGCGATAACATTCAATTACATGTAATATCAACTATCGCACTTTCCTTTATGCACAATATTCACCCACTTTCGTCTTTACATCACAATCTGTAGTGTAATTCAGATAGGGATATTAATTGAAAGTACAATAGGACATTAGGAGAGGAGACAATATCTATAGATTATCTATCCGAGGTCTACTGCATCAAAGAACAATGGCTTTCTAGAAGGAAGAAGTTGTAGAGAGTCAGCTTCATGATTTACGATGAAAGTTGAATTAAATAATGTTTTTATTATTAAATTATTGTACAACGATAAATTCTCACTTTAAAAGATTTGGAACGGATCTTATACAATTATCATAAATTTATAAATTAGACATTCTTATAGTTTAAAAAAAATAAAAGAAAGAAAAAAGTACATATTCTTACTGATTACTGACATCACTAAACCTGGTGATGAGGATAAAAAAAATTATCTATAGTTGAAACTAATAGCTAAAATTGCCATGGATTAGAGATGCGACATCGACAAAAAAAATTGATATTTTAAAACATCGATTTTGAAAAACATTGATTTTTTTTTAACCATTTCAGTAACAGAAGGTCTGTTCCGACGACTATGCATGTTCCGGTCAGTCTGAAGTGCTTCAATCAAAGAATAGAACATCGACTACAAAAAACATCGATGTCTTAAAATATTGTTGCTTAGAATACATTACCCAAAATACATCGATGTTTTTGAAAAACTATTTCAGGAACATAAGGTCTGTTCCAACGATCACGCATTCTACGGTCTGTAAAAAGTGGTTTTTGAAACTAAGAAACCGACATCGACTACAAAAAAAATCGATGTTTTAAAATATCGTTGCTTACCATACATTACCCAAAATACATATATGTTTTTTTAATCGATGTCGGATTCTTTGTTTCAAAAACCACTTCTGACAGGCCGTAGAATGTGTGATCGTTGGAACAGACGTTATGTTTCTCAAATGAATGTTCAAAATCTGATTTGATGATCAAGTGGATGTATTTGGGTAATGTATTGTAAGAACGTTATTTTAAAACATCGATGTTTTTTGTAGTCGATGTCGGATACTTAGTTTCAAAAACCACTTTTTACAGACCGTAGAATGCGTGATCGTTAGAACAGACCTTATTTTTCTGAAATAGTTGTTCAAAAACATCGATATATTTTTGGCAAAGATTTGATTGCAATGATATTTTAATATTGAGCATAGATATTTTAAAACATCGATGTTTTTCTTGTCGTAATTTATCTTTATCATGTCGTTAGCGTAAAAGTTGGAGATAATTTTTTCATCCCACCATATTATTGGTAGGAATCTGTTTATACTGTAAATTTTTTGTTTTCATTTAGTTACTTTTAGAAAAAAAAAAATGAACAATTGGTGAAAGCGTTAAAAACATCGATGTTATCATGATAAAGATATCAGTATGTTTCTAAGGAAATAATGTAATTAATATAAAAACTAAAATTTTTATAGGTTGTCTCCTTGAAAATGGCCTGAGGGCCGAAACGTTGCAGAGTTTCTGAAAATAAAAGTTGAGAGTAATTTGGATCAAAATTGTGTATGTTAATAATGAGATGTTATTATTATTAATAAGGTTTTAAAATATATTTATCTATTTTTTATTAAATTAATGAGGAGCGGGATCTAATTTTTTAAGACGATGGGCTTGATAGGTATAAGCATCTTTACAAATCTTTCGTATGAACAGTAGAACAAATTTTCGTTAAAATCAGATATCATCACTTTTGGGTATATATATCACGATATTAATGATAAAGACGATGGTTGGGGGTACCAAATTCTTAATATAATTTGTGTAAAAATGAGCCAACGAAAAATCTGCCCGAGTCTATGCCTTAATTTGTACGCCTCAGAGTGGGTCAGGATAGTCAGTAAATTATTGACAACCACACTGAGGTATTGTTTAGGACATAATTATATTAAATTACTGTTTGTTATATTTTTTATCCATCCCAACCCATCTCATGTATATGATTCAGTGGTTTATAAGGTATAATTTTTTTTTTTATCGTCCCAACTATTCTTTAAATACATACGATAGTCCTGATTATAAAATAATAGAAAATCATGAATGGAATAATAAGAGAGAATTTCATCTCTCATTTAAAAACTGATTTATGAATTATCCCCCGGACTACATTTTCATTCGACTCATTATCCATTGAAGCGATCCCTTTCATCCAGCAATGAATGAACTGATATACTCCCCTTCTCATTCTTCATACTGTTCTTACGGTCGTGACGGAACCATTAGGCGGGAGTTTCCTCGGCGGACATGACGAATACAGTAGTCGAGGTCACCGAACCAGTATGGAGTAGACAAAAGAACTTGAGAACCGGAAGTTGTTACAAGAGGTAAATAGGAAACACAACTGTCTGCACATGCTTCATGATTAAGCATTTCTGAAAAAAGGTATTTTTTTCACAGTCAGTGATGTGCAACGAAAGGCGAACAATTAAATTCTTTCTGCATGTTTGCAAAAACCAGTTACGTAGGTTGGGTAGTTGGGTTAGGTGTACCTTCAAATATTTATGTTAATATTAGTTTTCAGTTTTTTCTGAAGAAATTAGTTTTGAAATATACCCTTGCAGAAGAATAATAAAATCGAAACACACAAATATTAATAAGAAATGGTTAAAAACAATGGAGTTTTGTTCAGGAGATAACCTTCTAATTTAAATGGAAAATCAACATTCCAAATCACCAGTGGGTTGTTCTGTAAATAATCTCTGTATAATGTCTAGAAACAATTTAAAGAAGACACTTTGTGTAGGGTGGTTTTTCAGATCAACAAATGAGAAAGTTAATGTTAAAAGCGAAACATGAGAAAGAACTGGTTCAAGAACTCTGATACATTTATTGCCCAAAATCGTTGAAACCAAAAATGATGAAATTAATAAAAAAACAAAACAATAAGTTAGAGTGAATGTAATATTTTTACTTACAAGCAAATATGAAATTATATTTCAATTAAAAATTAAATTATTTTAAAGAATTGATAGTAAGTTTAAAAGAGAAAAAGATGCGAAAGAATTTTTGTTTTAATTTCCATAAATTATACATATTGATCGAAATAAAAAATGATATCGCTGTTAAAATTCTTTTCGAATTCAATGATCAGAAAAAATTTCCAGGGTTTGTAAGCACCACACCATTAAGAAATGTTTAGGTGCCATTTTTTTCATTGTTAGTAAATTTAATTTATCATCTATCATTATAGGATATTGACTTTGAACTGCCAATACCTCCTATATGAAAATTTGTCCAATTCTATATTTTTCTATATAACCTATCTGCGTTAGATGAAATGACTGTAATCATAGTATGTAAGCTTGTCAGAAAAACTATTATTAAAAAAAAAGTATCATTTTTATTTTGGGTATTGAGAAAATAGTTTTTTTGTTTTTTTTCTGTATTAAAATAGGTTACAAGTAGGAGATACTGGCAGCTCTGCTCAGGGTATTGCTTCAATGTAGAGAAAGTTGAAGACAAAAATCAATACTTTAATTGAAAAATGGCTTAAAGATAAGGACAATGATTTTAAAATATAACATTTGAAATTCAGAAAACTCGATGATTTAGTAAAATTATTTGAATAAATAATTCTTGGCAATGTTTGAGAACAGTGCCTGAATGTGCCCAGTATTTGATTATAAGTGAATTTCAATGAATTTCGGCAAAACGTATGCGAATTTTCAAGTTTTTAGAAAATGGTAAAAACTTAAGAAGATCCAATCTTTTTATTGAAAAATATAACTTTTGGACAATGTTATATAACACCTATTTTTTTGGCCAAAAAAACTGCTTAAAACATTTTTATTATTATTATTTTTATTTTTTTCTGTTGGTGCTATAGACTGTGGAGATCCTTTACCGCGTGCTGTTGTCCCGAACAACCACAAATACGATTCATGAAGAAGGTGTAGAGAGTAGGATCATCAGCCCAGTCTGTGAGATGCCTTCAGTAGGATGGGCGAAGCATGTCTTCCGATATGAGTAAATACCCATTACGGTGGTCACTCATACGAGTACTGACCACCTTCAACGTTGCTTAACTTCTTTATCTGTAACAAACATCTTAACCCTCATACATAAATCTTATGCTTAGCTACGATTAAAAGTTAAAATTGAGAAAAAAGTACGAGAAGTAACAATGACGTGTCCAACTAAAAGACTAGATTATTTCTCCTTGAAATTCCCAATATACATTAAATCAGCTGATATAGATCTCTGTCAACTGATGAGGCCAGATGGTGGAATCTAACTCCCCCCCCTGACAGTTTAAAAACAATTCCTTGTAAATTAAAATAACAAAAACATAAATAAATATATCTAATTATAAGAAATTTTTGTTCATTCTTAATTCTATGCATTATATACAATAAATATATACAACAGCAAAAGATTCAAAATAAAAATAAACAACTACTAATATAAAAGTTTTAAAAAAACAATATTTTTTTTTCTATTTATATACTTGTTTATATATTTTTCGGAAAATACGATTTTTTAGTCCAAACTTTTCGCCCTTGGTACCTTTAAAAAAAAAATAGCCAAACTTGGTAGACAGTGGTTTAGGGCTCTACAAACTGCACCAAAGGGCACAAACTGGGTCTAATTAAACAAATTAGAACTGGAGATATAAAATAAAACATGTGAATTTTTTCCCCAATTTGAAACCCATATTTCCTATGGGGACTATTTCGGCCTACGTTTATGTAAGCAGACATTTAACTTCCCATCGGTTCTATTAACGTAGGAATTGGGTAAAAGGCAGTGGAATTATGGAGGATAATATGAACAACAGTCACCAAGACTGCTCTAACCCGCTTGAGAATAGTTCATACTCACCTCACGCACTCTCACCTCATCAGAAAACTGCCACCTCCAACGTGCAAATATTGTCAGTCCATTCTAACGATTAGACATATTTTTGAAGAATGTAATCACTATTTGCCAGCAATAAACAGGATAGGACTGACCCCAAATTTATCAGAAGCTCTCACATATGAGGAAGCTAAAATTACATTAGTGTTTAAATTTTTAAAAGCACATCGCCTTCTTTATAAATTATAACTCCTCTTCGACTTTTATTTATTTATTTTTTTTTATCATTTTTTTTTTTTACTTTTATCATACCATAGGCGTTGATGACCAGAGGGTTTTACGCCTTTAAGCAACAATCAACAACAACAGTCACCAAGAGAAATAAAAAATTTGCCGAATAAATCGAGGTGAAAAATTTCTAATTTTTAATTTCTTTAAAAAATGGTATTAAGAGATTTGAAATGATCCTAAAAATGAATATATGAAATGCTCTCTTAAAAAAAAAGTTATTCTATCTACTTTATCCCGAGCCACATTATGTTTTTATAATTTTTTATAAATGTAATATAGCTAAATAGAATCAGTAATGCTTTTATCTTATTCCTCGGATAGAGAGGAATCGATTGCTGTACAATAACAGTGAAAAAAGCTTATACTTTTCAAGCTACAAACCAGGAACGCTTAATTTTCTTCATAACATTTTGAAAAAAAAAAAAAAA
>NW_027114863.1:1854629-1870573 GCF_000696795.3 Halyomorpha halys
TATATATAGTTAAACTGCAATTAAAATATATTATTTATTGAAAACTAAAGACATGAAAATATTGATTGTTTTATAAAGAAAATTAACAATAAGTCACGAGAGACAATGCCTTCAACAAAAGGAGTTGATTAACCACTTAGCGAAAATCCCTCACCCTTTATGCTCAAAGCCTTCATAAGGATCTTGTTGACTTTCTATTAAACAATTCCACGTGCCCAGTTAGCTTCTGAGAAAGACCTCATTTTCAAGACTATCCCACGAAAAAATGAAAAAAATCTTCAAAAAAGTATTCCCATTTTTTTTAATAACCTTATTTCAATATGGTAAACTGGATATATTATTTATTCAGTACATTGGTGTTAACTTAATTGTTATGTGTGGGACTTTTGGGGTTAATTTATTATGAGAATGAATTAGAAATAGTCCAATTACTTACTACAATCACATTTTCTAATCTCTGGTGGTTTGGTCGATGCTCTTTGGAATATCGGGAGAAGGCTCCGTGATTCTTTACTATCGCCCACTCCTAACTGTAACAAAAAAAAAACAGGTAAAAATATAAAGAAATTAAACAATATGATGGAAATACATAATAATTAATAGTAATATAAATTCCCTATAGAAAATATAATACGATAATAAATCATGATATGATAAAATTACCTTACTATTTTAGTGAATAAATGAAATAACAAAGTTTAGATATCACTATCTCCACTAGTTTAGATATCCATCAATCACTATCTATTATATTTGATCAAATATTTTTTTCGTGAGATTGTAGGAAGATTATCCTTATTTGGAAGTCAAGGATTTCAGAAGTGTTACTATGAAAAATTTAAAATACAACGTAATACTAAGAGATATACCTGTAATAAAACGTAACATTCTTAGTAAGTAACATTCTTCTTAAAAAGTAACATTCTCTCTACGGGCGTTGATGACCAGGCTGTTAAACGCCCTTTCAAAACTAACAAACAACAAACATTCTTAGTGACTCGAGAAGCCACTAATAAACATCGTATTTTATTAAAAATGAATGAAAATTGTTAGTGTTGTGGCCAACTTACGAAAGAAATAATTTATGTTTTTTTTTTTTTTTTTTGTAAACGTTCGATGTATATTATTAACACTGCTAATT
The DNA here is from genome assembly GCF_000696795.3 of Halyomorpha halys. Taxonomy (NCBI): domain Eukaryota; kingdom Metazoa; phylum Arthropoda; class Insecta; order Hemiptera; family Pentatomidae; genus Halyomorpha; species Halyomorpha halys. Next base: position 1,855,771 of record NW_027114863.1, read on the forward strand.
TATTATATATACTCGCATATATTTATATACTCGTGCCCTCCGTGGTAGCCTTACTTATCTGACTTTTTCAAATGAAAATTATTTTTTGTTTATTATTTACAGTTTCTTTTCTTATTCCTCGGAAACAGACGGATGGATTGGTGTGCAACAGTGAAAAAAGATTACACTTTCTGAGATACAAACCAAAAACACTCAATTTTGTTCATAACTTTTTCCTACTTCTGAGTTCGGGGATTTTATTATCTTTAAACCTTCCCATGGTAAAAGGGAATATTCTGAAAAAAACAAAAACAGCTTGTAAATCGGTCCAGTAATTCAAATGTTTATGGTAGGCAAAGATACGACCATTCCCTTTTATATGTATAAAAACGTTGTTGGTATATTTTTAGGTTCGAATAATAATGTAAAGTAAACAAAAAGAGATATTCTAGGTTAAACCAATATTTGAATATATTCCGTAAGAGTTTATGTACAACCGACGTCATAAATATTCAACGATTGGAATAAAAACAGTTCATCATTGAATTGGTTTATTTTACTAATCCTTTCTATGTAACTTAAGCATATTCCAAAAAGCTGAAATTATTTTGATAGATAAAGCAGTGAGAAAAACATATTTTTAAAATTATAATTAATATTAACATTAGGAATTTGTAATTATTCTTATTTTTTTCTGAATTCGTTGAGTTCAAATGGAAAAAATATAAACGTTATATGAAAAAATAGATCAAAAAAATTATAATGAATAATAATTTGGGTTTTCAGATGATTAAGAAAGCATAGGTATGAAAAGAACCAACGGTTATTTTTTTTTTGATTTTTTAAAGACAATCAAGATTTTAAACCAAGATATTATTTAATTTTTTATCCCGCGTGATAGATCCCGTGGGTAGGTGCATCAATAAGATAAAAGAAACAAAATGGAGTCTAAGAATTTTTTTATGATACCATGGGAATAAGGAATCTCGTTTCCTACAAGTCACAGAAATATATGATAATTATAAAAAAATTATGAAAATGACATTACAAATTTTTATTTTTATATAATTTTCATATCTACATTCGAAAGAAAAATACTTGAGTCCATTTACATACCAGAAAACATTAATTATTCAGTGATTTTTAAAACATACACAAGAAATCTGAACCAACACTATGCAGAGAATTTAAGTAAAATTAATATATGAAAAAAAAGGGATAAAATTAATGTCAGTAATTATAATTTACTTTGATATGAATTTTAATAATAAAGAGGAATTTTAACCAAAATTTAGTTTTAATGAATAAATTAAATGCTTAACCCGACTGTAGGGAAGGTTATAGATATTGTGATAAATTTTAACAAAGAAGGTCGACTGAGATAAATAATTTTAATTAATGTGAACAATTGACTAATTAGGTAATTAGAGTTAATCTAATATTGCTTATTAACAAAATTTTATGATTCCATAATGTTTTAATATCTCATAGGGTAATTTGTAGTCTGATATAAATGACCTGGGCAGAATACGATGCATAAAGTTTTTTTTTTAAATGATTTGGTTTTAAAATTGTATTAAGGTATGATAATTTATTAATGATATTGTAGCTGCCAACCCACAGGTTGTCAGATCAAATACTGGTCCAACCCAGGCTTTTTTCAAGCATAAAACAAAATCATCTCATAATCTTCCCCCGGGCATTTGTGAGGTCAATGGATGGCATTCACAAAAAATAGGCGTGGGAGTGACGAACCCACCCTACGAAAAAAACACGTCAAGAAACGCGCGATGTATTTCCTAATTAAAAAGAATGGAGGACTTAGACCTCGATGGTCTGTCGCCCATATAATAATAATAATAATAATAATAACAATTTATTCTCTATTCTCCAAGACAGAGAGATTCGTGGTTGCAATCCAAGATCAAGTGATTGCCACTAGATCATACAGGTTGTGCTAAAAGACGCAACAACACCGGATAAGTGTTGATTATTCTCATTAACTCTGGAATCAATCCAACATATCACTGGTAGATGTGGAGTGCTGGCTGGTACTGAATATCTGCAGAGGCACAACAATGTGGCCAAACATTTTCATCAGGCTCTGGCAGTGAAGTACAACCTAATTGAAGATAAGAGCCCTTATTACAAGTACCACCCAAATAGACTCCTCCAAAAAGGTTCTCTCAGGCTATATTGGGACGAATCAATAATTACGGACCATACAGTACGCCATAATAAGCCAGACATCCTCCGTATAGACCTAAGAAAAAAGAAAGTAGAACTTATTGATGTTGGGATCCCCAATGATAATAATATAAGCTCCACTGTGGGATAAAAACTGAGGAAATACCAGGAATTGGGGATAGAATTGAAAGAAATATATAAATTGGAAGGTGTTACCACTACTCCATTCATAATATCAACGAATGGTCTCATACCAAAATCCACAGTGGGAGGCATGATTGGTTTGGGGGTGCCTATGGATGTTCTAAGAGAGGCTCAACAGTCAGTTCTCTTAGACATAGCACGTATAGTGCGAAAGGTTTTAAGTATTTGAACAGATAAAATAAATAAATAAACAAAATATGAAGGTGGGTGGACTTCTAGGTCTCCCACCTCAGATATTCAACCCACATTAGCGAATAATAATAATAATTGGTTTTTCGTTGATTTTGGCAAACATTATAAAATAAAATACGAATCCTCCAAAAGATGATAAATCACGTCAGAGTTGTTTACGATAAAAACTTGATATTTTTCCTGAAAATATGTCAAAATAAATATTCCTGTATTATGTCTAGTCAATAGTTTAGTGATCGAAAATGTTATACTATACACAATCAAATACAGAACTCGGATTTTCATGGAATTGTATGTTTTATGTGTATACATTTTTTGAACTGTTGATCTTTACAATTACTAAATTGTAAAGATCAACAGTACTCAGGTGCAATGAGCTAAATTTTATTTTGCATGGTTGGTGATAGATGCACATAATTTAATTATTATTTAATTTAAACATTATTTAAATGATTTCATTAAAGAAAAAAAAATAAAATGAGACATAGGATAAATAGGCGTGATTCCAGAAAACTACTGTCGTAGGTTCATTTTCAAAATAGAGATATGCTTTATTTAGCCATGCTGGCCAAATACAGTGGGTTGTTACAATACACAGTATACCAATCTATCTATGATCGGACAAATATATCATACATATATTCACATAATAAAACAACAATTTTTTTCCCTACTTTTTCCTTTTACAATCAATACTCGTCTACACACTAAATATAAATATTTTATTTTATTATTTTTTTAATTTAACAATTTAATTCCATTTGACAATTTTATTTCATTCAATTGACAATTTCTATGCTCCCTATTCCACTCTCTCAGACCTCCCCTCTTCGGTGATCCGTTACCCACTCTCGATCCGTTAAACAAATTAAACGAATTTATCATTAGGCAGCAATGCAAAGTCAAATCAAAGACATAATAGTTGCGGAAGTAGATCAGTTTACAAAAAGAAACAAATAAATAAATAAATTAAAAAAACAAACTAATATGTAGATTTTAATATATAAGAAAAAACAAAACAAAAAGTTAGTTAAAAGAAATAATTTAATGAACAAATAAGTCAAGGAAATATGTAAGTTAAAACACAAAAAAACTAAAAAAAAAAAATCAATGAAATGACACTATCTTCAATAATTGAATTCCTGGAGTATTGAATTTAGTTTGTTTATTTCATTTAAAAGAGGTAATATTTATTATTATATAAAACTACATAAGTGTATCGTTTTCTTCACAGTTTATAACTTGGTATGTAAAAATAAGTTGAAATCAGGTACGTGAAATTAGGTAGAAATTTGATAAGTGAAATTAGGTTGAAATCTTGAGTTTTAAACAGATGGAGAAAAGATCCAATGGGAAGATGTGTATGAAACAATGATGTCATTTTATATGATTGTGAAAATGTATTACTAATCGATTTATGTTTTATTAATGTCAATAAGTTTTTAAATACAAGCGTAGTTTTTTTTTATTGCTTATTACATTCATATTTTGTTATTTAAAAAGTGTCCCACATTTTGTTTTAATTCATTAATTTATATTTTGTACATGTTCACATCACATACTGCTTTTTATTTTTTATGATGTGGTTATTTTTATATCCAATTGTTCAATTATAAATTCCTCCTCTAATTTTCTCTTTAGTTCAGAACTTCTAGAAACTAAATTCTAGGCATATTAGGCATATTAGACAAACCAAGGCTATTCTCGTTGGTTCCTAGCTCCTCCTTCATTCCCCTCTTTACTGTCCTCTACTCTTCCTTAAGAGGACTCCTCTTCATCATACGTGCAAACTCCTTCTGGAATTCTCTTCCCATCTTCATTCGCCGGTCCTCATCCGTTCTTTCCTTTAAACAACACCTATTCCTCCAATTATTGTGTAACTAAACCTCCGCATAATTGTAATCAAATAAATAGGCATATATTGACTTACATTATAAACAGCAGTTAAGCCAATATCCAAATGTAATTTCATTTTACTAACTGAAAACTTGTAAATGTTTGCAAGACAAAAATCATAATGTATGAACCATGTATCTTACTGGACATATGCACCAGAATAAAATTAATTTTTCATTTCATTAGCAGTATATTTGAATATTCTTGATGTCTTATAGCATATTTTGTATTCAAGTTCATACTTTACAATTTTTTTACTGTATATTAAATAGCATATTCTGCAGTTTTTGGTGCATTGGTGAATCAGAAACTTGCTTATATAAAAATAAACAATCACTGTAAATTTAGTTTTACTAGTTTACCCAGAGAACCTCAGAGAACTATTCTATTATATCAGTTCCCTTCCTCTCTTTAATTCATTGTGGATCACTGGAAGTAACGCCGTTATTTAAAACGGGTTCTGAGATTTATGTTCGTGTTTTATAACATCGCTCGCCCCATGAACAGGACTCTCTAATAGTTAAATAAACAGTTTCCTTTGGAAATGATCAAAGAGCTAAGATATAAAGTAATAATAATAAGATGTAAATTGGCTTAGGAATGATAACTGCTACGTACACTCAAAACAAACTTTCCTCAGTTGGGTTTTGAGCATGGCTCATGTTGGATCCACTCGTTTGCTTCTTGCCGCAAATTCAAGACTTGTACAAATAATTGGGAAAGGAAGGAATAAACATGAGTATTCACACATTTGTTTTGTTCTTTTAAATTTTGTCGGCTATTACATTCGATTTACTCAATTTTCATTACAAAAAGGAACAAAATAAAGTTTGGTGAAACGAAAGAAAACTTAAATATCGTCCATGTAGGTTCTAGATTTAAAAAAATCATATAAGTAGTAATACACCTCTAAATTCAACCTTCGTTCTAGATTTTTTATCAGAATTTTTTTTATTTAATTACCTTAGACATATATTAATTACCCTTCCAACCTCCAAGTCCCGTATCTTCAACTACCTTCTATCCATCCGATGCCAGAAAAATAACAGTTAAAAGTTTCAAATAAGGTTTATTTATTTTGTGTGTTTGATTCATGTTTCCGTTTATACTTGTAAATATGTACATTAGCAGAAATTGTACCTTTTCATTTATTATTTTTAGTTTAATTGTATTTGATTTTTTATCATTCTTTTTCTTTTTATTTATTATCTAAAGTTCGTCACCTTATGTTTTATGATATGACATATGGTTTAATTTTATTTCTTCTAATCTTATTTTATATATTCTGTTAATTATTGTTATTCATTTTTTATCTTTTCAAATTCGTTATTTTCATTTTATGATGTTTTATATTTTCATTTTTTTTTGGTATTTTACTCTAAGGCTTTAAAGTCTAATTTTGACGCCTGTAATATTATTCTAAAGGGATCGATCCTAGAATAAATAAAGACTATTATTATTATTATATTGCCTTCATAAATATATATTCTTACTATGTTAAAGAAAAAATAAACTGCTAAAGTTAATAAACAAGATTTGAAACAATGTATTTATGCCGAATCGATAGAATTTTAAAATATACAATCTTGAACAACAGTTAATTATTGAATCCTTATTCCTTATTATTTAATTAATAAAAACATAGTGAGAAAAAAAATATTCATCATGAGATGTTAATAGTAGATTAATGTGAGGAGAAGATGATTGGGGGGGGGGGTACGATCAGTAAATAGATACAAATTATTTATTTGTGCCGACGTTTCGACCTGAATTTCAGACCTTCATCACGATTAAAAAAAGAAAAAAAGAGAGATAACAGCCATCACTCAGAGAAATATAAAAATAAATGAAAGTAACAAACAAATTTGGAAATATACATAACAATGAATTAAGAAGAAAGTAGTTGATTAATAACAACAGAAGTAGATAGTAGTTAATTGATAACAATAGAAGATGAAATATAATATTATAGAATTAAGAATTATATAAAATAAATTATTAAAAATTAAAAAGTTTTGAAGAAATAAACATTATAAATGAAAATATTCTTCAATATAATATATAAAATAATCACCTGTTGGCAGTACTAAAACAATGCAAACTGAAATCAGACGTGTGAATGTAGCATAAGCATTCTTGATTTGTGCCTAAAAACCAACACCCGACGGGTCCGGCGCAAATTCAGACCAATTTGTACAATCTAAACTAAAAAAACCCATCCACACACATGTATATATCTATATACACTTGCCGGTTTACCCATCTATATATTATAAAAAATCTGTCCCCACCCAGGAACTATATCCTTTCTCTACCTGCTCATGTTTTTCTACTCAGTTGGAAACAGAACACCATTCTTATCAGGTGATTATAACTATTGATTATTTTTAATTTCTTAATATCTCCTTTTAAATATTACTATACATCACCTATACCATATCTATACTACTTATCTGTAAATCTATACATCTACCTTTCTACCATTTTTAAAACTAGTTTTAATGAGTAGTCTCCTACGATTTATGTGTCTAGATCTATATTGAGAACTTATATCACACCTGATTATATTTATGAACAACTTTTCTCCAGGCTACCAACATGTATCTATCCTCATATGGTTATTATTATTTTTTTTATTGCTATTTAGAACTGTACATTATAATACATTTAGTAAATTTGATCTCAGTTAAATTGGAGTGTTACAGGCGTGTAGAGAAACTACCCCATGACGTGTTACATTAGCAGGTCTCGTGGCCATCTTCTTTTCAGGCGCCTCGGAGGATTGTCAGGAATGGAAGAAGAAGCAAGGTTAGAAACTAGGGGGTTTGGGTGGTTAGGGAGTTTGTAATGGAAGGAGTGATATCTGGTTCGGGTTTGATCGGTTACATATGGAACATCAAGGTCTTTATGGATGATTTTATTTGTTACAAAGTAAGGAGCATTAAGGATTTTACGAAGGACTTTGGATTGCAATGATTGGATACGAGAGGAATTCGAAGGTTTAGTGGAGCCCCAAAGCTCAACTCCGTATGTCCAGATTGGCCTTATTACAGTCATGTAGATCAGTCTTTTATAATGAATTAATGCTGTAAAAGTCGAAATCGACGAGAGTTTCACGTCTTTTCAGTCTTGTGTGAGGATTCTAGATTAGTCGTTTGTCCAGATGCAGCCCAATGTAGCGGATCTCTTCGACAGGGGTAAGATCAACATTATTAAAGGAGACTGTAGAGCAGTCGGTAGGTTTACGACGAAGTGTAAAGGTGATTTGATAGAATTTGTTGGGATTTATTTTAATCCTCCAATTACGACACCATTCTTCGAGGGCTGTGATGTGGGATTGGAGTGTTTGGGATGAAATCAATGGGTTATTATTAACAGCGAGCACACATGTGTCATCAGCATAAGTGGTGAGGATAGTGTTAGGATTGGATCGGTAGTCAGCTGTATAGACGGTGTAGAGGATGGGGCCGAGGATACTACCTTGAGGAACACCAGCGGACTGAGAATAGAGGGAAGATTGTTATTATTAATATTACTTTTTCTATATACTCTAAAAACAGTTGTTTTGAAATTTTTTTTTTTATTTTTAATATCTTGTTAATTCTAAAATGTTTGTATCTTGTTTTCTCATTTAGCCCTGACGAAGCCCTGCAAAATAGGGCGAAACGTTGGTTAACAATAAATAGTTTTCTTTTACTATTTTGATAACTTTATTGACCGCCACCCGGATTATCTTCCTCCAATTTAAATGATGATCGTTTGAGACGAGGAACCTAGCGTTAGGATTCAATCCGGGTTTGATTATTATGAATAAATTTCACACAAAAAAGCATACATCAAAACCGCTTGGAATGGAAAGCTACAAAAAATAAATAAATTTGTCAGTGATTATAACAAATGACCTCTTATGTTAAGCTTCTAATAGATTACAGAAATATGTCACCATCCTTTAACTTAGGCCAAATTAATCGGATCTGAAGATATCGGACGCGGCTGGCTGAAGGTAGTGGATGCTGTAACATGTCCCACCGGTCGTCACCCGCCGGTACCGGTTCTAGATAACTCCTGACAAATCACCGTCTTATTTTAGAACAGCCGGCGCATTACCATAATCGCTGGTTCGATGACCTTTGCCAAGTGGTTTTGCAGTCTTAACAAATAGTTGGGATCTCGAGTAGGTAACCGAATATTTAGTGAGTGTGTGAAAAGCAATGATGAATCACAGCAAAAAGTTTGAGGGATATTAAAATTTTGTTACGGTTGCCATGGTAAATAAAAACACTGGCGATATCTACGTAGGCAAGGGGTGTTACCTCCCCACCTGTTGAATTATCGTAATATTCCGTGAACAACAAAAAAAACATAAGTAAATTAACAAGTTGTAAGCAGAGAAAGAACAACTGAATCATATGTACAAAAGTTTAATAATAAGAAAAAATATATATACAGAGAATGAAAAATGAAAAAAAAAGAATTCTTATCAATTAATAAAACAATTAAAATTTATAGGTTGACTTAACCTTAACCTTAATCACTATATTTACATTATTATCCAAAAAAGTATAAAAGTAAATATAAAATAAAAAAAAACAAGATAAAATTTAGTTCTAACTACACGTCCTCCACTTCTATTGTTAATGATCGTCTATTGAAGTAAACACCATAATTTTGAAAAATAAAACATATATGACAACATTTCTCACATGGTGATATTCCGGTTCAAACCATAAAGACAGAGGGCCTTTAAACTATTACACTTCACATTGAACAATCATAACATGTTCCAAAATGAAACTATCACTTTCACAAAACCAAAACTCACTCGTCTGAACATACGAGTTCCCAGAATCAAACTGTCGCCTTCACTCAAACAAAACACACTCGTCTCAAACATATCGCTCGTGTTTTGTTTTCACCATGACAACCGTAACACCTCTTGTCTGAACAGATCTAGCCAGTGTTTTCATTTCACCATGGCAACCGTGACCTATGGTTTTGTAACTTATGTGCCCTTACTCTTCTTTAATACCAGTGATGCGATATGGATCATGGGCTGATCCTAGATAGAATGAACTGTTACTCGAAACGAATAAAATATGTTAGAAGTTAGTTAGTTATAGATAGCTAATACAACGCTGAAGCTTCCAAACAACGAGAACCACTAAGTCCTCTATTTAGCTAAGTTGGGCCTGAAAGCTTCCAGCACATAAAATGCGGCACGTGGCAAACATTTAATCATAATTAATAGCAATTGGCCGGGATAGTTGAAGATTTTGTCCCTGCTATTAACATGAATAATCTCCGACTTCAAACGGAGGCGCGACCACAGTTTTGCAACTGCGATTAATGAAATCAAACTTTCATGAAGGCTTTAATCGGATGGGATGCTTGCGGTCCAGGAGGACTTGTGTTTGGCCTAGATGCAGCAAATAGATCGCTGCTATAAGGTTTACACTTATCAATAGTACACTGTCAGGCCCTGTTTCATAATGAAAGCTAATAGTATTAGTTGATAGTGCAAGTGTAGAAATTAGTGTGGTAATAATACTAATACTTATTTTTTCATGATAGGGATGACAATTAGTGATATTACAGGAATTAAAAAATACTAAAGTTCAAGTTACTATTGTACAAGTCTGTGTAATTGAATTGAGATAAATCTACAAGACTAATAGTATTAGTTTGTACTTTATTATGAAACAGGGTTTCATAGTATAATGAAAAAAAAAACATTATATAAGAGGAGGATCTATTGAACCCAGTTTACTATTCCATTTTTATGTCAAATCATCCATAATATGATGTAGTTCTTAGTGCACTTATTTATTTATAAGGAAATCGATTATACAACATAAAAAAAAGACAAAAGACAGAAAATGTGCTTCACATTTAGTGCCATCCTTTTAGGCTGAAAAACACAACACTTTCATGTCGAGATACAAAAAAAAAATGTTTTTGTAATAAAAATTGATTAGGCCACTAATAATCTATACCTCATAGGATTCCGAAGTTATTTTACCCCAATTTTAGATTACTTAATTCAAAAATAGGTATAATTACTAGTCAAAATTGATGAGTCTGGTAACTATAGGTAGGGGGAATAAAAAATGTCGGCTGTTTCAAAACGTTAAAAATAATTAATTTTTTATTCGTACCTCTATATCTTTACAACTACCAACAACAATAGAAACTCTAAGAGAGCATCATTTAAAGTAGACTAAATTTCCTAAAATATGAGCCATAATATAGCTATTTACGTTCAATAATATTCGAGATATAGGTTTTTTAAAAACATCATTTCATAAAAAAAATGTACTGAAAGATCAGTAGTTAGTGAATTTATTTTGAAAAATCTATATCTCAAAAACCATTTGATGTACAGATGTCTATTAGCAGTAAAATTAAAGCTAGTTTAGTGAGATATAAAGTAGTTTATGATGTTTATTTTTGTAGGAATTGTAGTTTTCATGAAATTTGCTAAAATAAATTGATTGATAGTTGTATAAATATAAAATATCATAAAAACTACTACCCCTACGAAAATAAGTGTCATAAAATATACGTACGTTAAATTTCCTTTATTTTGAGAGTTGGCAGACATGTATGAGTCATATTGGTCTAGAGATGTATTATTTCAAAAATCCAACTAGAAACTAACATTTTGTGAGTTTATTTTGTCAAAGATCATTAAAACTACTACTCCTACAAAGATAAACATTATTAAATATTATATGGCAAATTACACTAGCTTTAATTTTAGTGCAGACGGACATCTGTACGTCCTATGGTTTCTGAAATAATGTTTTTCATAAATCAAATTTATTGTCTGAACAACTATAAATCAATTTATTTTAGCAAAAATTATGTAAACTACTTTTCCTACGAAGGTAAAGGTTATAAACTACTTTATAGTACAATTATTTAGCTTTAATTCGAGTGCTAATTTAGTTATTGAGATATAGATTTTTCAAAATAGATTCACTAACTAATGATATTTTAGTACATTTTTATAAAATTTTGCTTTTTAAAAGGCTATATCTCGAGAACTATTAGACGTGAATAGCTCTTTTAGGGCTAATATTTTAATATCCTTTGAATAATATTCTTTTAGATTTTCTAGTGCTGTTGGTAGTTTTTAAGATATCGAGCTCCGAATGTAAAATTAATGTTTTGAAACAGGGTTAAGGGTCAGGGTTGTTTTTAATTGTGTTCATTTGTGACATCAACACTTAGGCTATTTATTTAAACATTTATATTACTAACCAAGGCTATTAATAAAGGCATTACGTTATTGCAAAAATAGCTTTGGAATAAGCATTATGTTTCGCATCATGTAAGTTCTAATTTTGGATTCTATGATCGATTTCGTTTTGCATTACATGCACGGATCCAAATTGCGCAGAATTATTACAGGTGGTACATTTGAGTTTAATCTGATCTTGTAGTTACAACAAGTTAAGAATGGTCCAACAGACAGTGAAACGTCCAACCAGAAACTTGAATCTGCTACGGAGAGAAGATGTATTAACCCGTCTTCGGATAGGCCATACTCGACTCACCCACGGTCATCTCATGAAATAATTTTTTTTTTTTAAATTATTTATTTAATGTAATTTACAACTGTACAAAATAATACTATGGGTAAATATGTAGTATGTTTCATATACACTTGAAAATCTTGGGAAGGAACCACCCATTGGTACTTCAAACATTAATTTAAATTAGAAGGTCCCGTGGCCATCTTCTTTTCAGACGCCTCGGATTATTATCAGGGATTGTTAAGGATGAAAGATTAAGAATTAATGGGTTAGGATAGTTAAGGAGTTTTGAATGAAAAGACGCATATCTGTTTTGGGTCAAATCTGCAAGGAGCATCAAGGATTTTACGTAGGATTTTGGATTGTAACGACTGAATGCGGGAAGAATTTGATGGTTTGGTGGAGCCCCAGAGCTCAATTCCATATGTACAAATTGGTCTGATTATTGTAGTGAATACTAATTTTTTGTAGCGATTGGGAAGTTTAGAGCGTTTGTCAAGTAAGTGTTGTAGCAATCGGAATCTACGAGCAGTTTCTTGTCGTTTCAGTCTTGTGTGTGGATTCCAAGTAGGTCTCCTGTCAAGATGGAGTCCTACGTATCGAATCTGTTCAACAGGCATTAGTGGTGTATTTAGAAAGGATACTGTAGGACAGGAGGACAGAGGTTTACGACGGAGAGTAAAGGTGATCTGGTGGGATTTGTCAGGATTTATTTTTATTCTCCAGTTTTTACACCATTATTCAATAGATGTTATATATGCCTGTAGTGTTTGTGATGCATTAGTTGGGTCGTTGTTTACCGAAAGTATACATGTGTCACCAGCGTATGTTGTTAGGACTGTGTTAGGGTGGGTTGGGAACACCACCTCTTCTACCCTGAGGAACACCGGGGGACTGAGAAAAGAGAGAGGAGTAGGCTAGGTTATGATTTACTTTAAAGGTTCTATCAGTGAGGTAGGAGCGGCTTATAAGGAAATATGTTGGGGGTAGAAATTGACGAAGTTTATAGAGCAGACCTGGATGCCAGACTCGATCAAAAGCTTCATGAAATAAGAAAATGAACCAACGTGTCGCTACTGCGGCTCTCACCGTTGGGCACATTCTCACTGAATGTATTGCTCACGAACCACACCGGTTCTCTTCAGATTTACAGGAGATGTTGAGAGATGACCCCACAACAATAACAAACCTTTTTCACTTTCTAAAAATCATTAATATTTATGATCACATATAGTCTAACTGTCCAGCGTAGAGAAGTGGATGGAAAATGTAATATAGTAATTTACTAACTACCTCAAATCTAATTGCAACTTTGTAAAATGTAAATCATAATTGTAAATTTGTAACTTGTAATTGTAATTGTTAATTTTTAACTTTCTCTGTTTGTAATTATATGTAACTCTCTCACTTTGTAACTTTGTTAATATGTCAATTGTAATCTACTAACTTTGTGAATTCAGTGTAAATGGCCCTAGTGGTCGAAAGACTTAAATAAATAAATAATAATCTTGTAGTAATCTAATTGCTTTGATTAAAAACTTACAAGTAAGACTTCACATATATTTAGATTGAAGTACCACTAATGGATGGTACCTTCCCAAGATTTTTAAGTGTATATGAAACATACAACTTACTTATTGTATTTATTATTTGTGCAGTTGTAAATTACATTAAATAAATAAATAAAAACATACATTTAGACAAGAAGATTTCAGTACAATCCTAACAAGTACTGCAATCTTAGCAGTGACCGGGGAATGGTTTGGCATCGTGACGCCAACGTCACGAGGAACGAATCAACGGTGAAGGTCTGAGTCCCGCCCGCGGACGCTCATTACGGTGCCTCCGGTAGCGGTTTGCTTGCCCGTAAGTAACACAATAGAATCTCTTTTATAAATCGATATCATGTTCTAGGAATCGAAGTCTTTAATCTCAATCATGCAGTTACTTTGTAAATAACTGAGGAATTTTTTGTCCACTTTATATTTTTACTATTCGAATTCTATCCATTTTTCTCAAGTTTTTTTTTTTAGTTTTCTCTCATAAAAGCTAACGTTACTGTATTCCTCTCAGCAATTCGTGGTGTCATTAGGTGCCCTAAGGTGGACCATGCATGCCACGTCTAATTTCCAGATTGGAAGAGTGGAATATGAATAAAAGATGGCTCTCATTAACACTTCGGACATTCAGTGGCCGTCGAAGTCCTGGAATTCTAGATTGGTATCGTGGGAATATTCAAGGGGGGCATATACTAGGAATAACAATAAGCACATTCGGTTCGATGTGGAACTTTACTGCTAGCTTGTACAATGGGTTTATATTTTTTAAAAAGAAAAACCCTTAGTAAGTTCATGGCATTAAAATTATCTTGTATATTCCACTTTCTGTTAACTTTTACTTCTAAGCACTGTAGTTGAGATGAAAAAGGTTGCAATTAGAATTGGACAAACAAGATAAATGTATCCTGTATTTTAGTATTTGTGATCCATTAAATGATACTAGACTAAATGAAATGCCAACAATATATCCCCATTCTTGGCATTTCATTTAGTCTAGTATAGTGGTGTCTTGGAAATGTCCAAATAGATGAATTAATTGAAATTTTATAAATTGAAGGGATTATGAAATATTTTTTGAATCTTTAGTGTGGATGAAGAGGGTAGGTGCCCCTATCTAACCAGTGTGAGGTACTCTAACCAAAAAATTCAATTAATAACTAAGCTACCTTCTACCTTAGGTAGAAGGGGCTATATAAACTTAACAAGCTCTTAAAAAAAAAAAAAAATGAACTTATAAATATACATATA
>NW_027114863.1:1870693-1890187 GCF_000696795.3 Halyomorpha halys
AGAACTTCAGTATTCTTGACAGAGAATATGGGAATATACCCAATCAAGAATACTGAAATCCTGAAAAATCTTTACAAGAGTGAAGAAGGCCATGATAAAGCCAACTCTAATATACTGCTGCGAGACCTGGGCTACTCTAGAAAGCAGAATCAAGGTATACTTTAGGAAAGTCCTTCGTACATTTACAGGAGCGGTCTGGGATCAGGATCTTAACTCATGGAGGAGAAGAACTAACAGAGCACTGCCTGTAGAGGCTGGTTATTCAATATCAGGAGGCAAGTTATTATGTATGAAGGCCAAGAGGTTGAGATGGGTGGTGCATGTGGCTCGAAGTAATCCATAAGGAAGCCTATGCACAATAATGAAGACAACTGTAGTTGGCAAGAGACAACATGGAAGGCCAAAAACCAGATGGATAGTCGGAATCAACAAATAAGGCGACCAAAGTATATATACAAGGTATATTATACAACATATATAAATGTATTTTTTTTTCTTTTCTTGAGGATCAGTCAATAAAACAGCTGAGGAATCTTTTTGCAAAGTGATACAGTGAAAAAGAAAAACAGTTCTTTAGAAAAAAGATATATTTATCCTTCAACTAACTATTTAAAAAACTACAATATACAGAGTATAATTTAAGATAAATATTACAATATTTCATTTCAGTGTATCCTACATAGCTATGATACCACTAACTCTAGGGTTTGTGCCAGAACTAAGCAGGGGTTAACTAGAATAATTTATATGTGGGTTTAATTTGGTTTTTCCATAATCTAATTGTTTTTTCTAGCCAGTAGGTAGTCAGTTTTTATTTCTATTTCGCATTTTATCTATTTATTTTTAAAATCATATTAGAACACACTGTAATAGACAATTGTAAGTGATGTTTATTGTTATTAACATTTTCATTATACTCTGTACATAGTAGTATTTTTTCAATAATTAGTTAAAGAAATTAGTTTTTAATTTAATTTAATTAATGGCATGATTATTGTTCACAGAAGTTGCAAAAGGTAGCCTCAATGTTGTTCGTTTATTGACTGAGCCTCAAGAACAAAAATAATAGGGGTAAAATAGAGAAAAATATATATAAAAAAAATATATGTATTAAATAAAAAACGTCAAGAATATATCATTAAAAGTCAAGAAAAAAGTTATCAATATATTTTTAATTTTTAATTAATTGTAAATTAAATTATTTATGATTACTATGAGTAATCTGTCCCGATCCGTATAGAGTAGAAAATAAAGTTTAAAAATAGTATCTTAGGGCATAATGATATTCCAATAAAGGAGTTATAGCTCTTCGGAAATAACTGCTATTAAGTGTTATAAAATAGAAAGTTGTCATTACAGCGATCTTTGGAAAGTAAATTAATTTTATAATAATAGCCTTAGAGATTTTTATGTTTTACTATTCGAGAGGCTACCTCCTCTTACGGTATTATAATAGGGACCCTACACAAACAAGGTGCATGATGTAGGAAAATTAGGTCTCTAGTATAAATCTTTTAACCACTTAACTAGGTACAAGAGGCAGTATCTGGCTTTCTCCCGACAATACTCTGGAGAAAATCCGGGTTTGAAGCCTGAGGCTGTTTAAGGAGTTCTTATGGATGGAAGAGAGTGGTTGATAAAATTATAGGACGCCAATGTTCTGAGCCACGTTGGAATGTGCTGCTTAAAATACAATACTGACACATTTCAAGACCTACGCCGCGACCAAGTTTCATAAACTCATCATGAGCTCCTACTCCTGTTATTATAGCAGGCATTCAAAATATTTAAACAGAGATAATAGCGAATAGACTTACTTTATTATTTTACAAATACAAAAAAAAAAAAAAAAAATACTAAATCGTAAACATTTTGAGGACTTTTTCACAACAAATGATTCCTATTATTTTTTCACATATATTATTATTAATATATATTTCTCACGTATAGTTAAATTTTAATAGTTGATTGAAGAAGATGGTCAGGGGGTGAGGTCAGTAAAGAACAACATAATAACCAAAAAAATATTTATTTATGCCGACGTTTTCACCTGAGTTTCAGGTCTTCGTCAGGGCTATAGAACAAAAGAGATTTAGAGAAACATAAAATTGAAAAGAAATAGTATACGAACAATTTTGGAACTATACAAAATATTGAATCATAAATAATAAAAAATTGATAATTGATAATTGAATAATTATAACATTCAAATTATTTATGATTCAATTCAATATTTTGTATAATTCCAAACTTGTTTGTATACTATTTCTTTTCAATTTTATGTTTCTCTAAATCTCTTTTGTTCTATAGCCCTGATGAAGACCTGAAACTCAGGTCGAAACGTCGGCATAAATAAATATATTTGTTGTTTATTTATGTTGTTCTTTGCTGACCGCACCCCCCCACCATCTTCTCCAATCAGTAATCTACGGTCAACTATCTACACCTCATTAAATTTTAATATTTTTACATTTACATACCTTTATGGAATATTTAGTCAATTAAGAATTTCAGATACTGAAAAGTTGAAACTTTTCCACAAGAATACTACTTTGATTATAAAAACGGAAAAATATTTATGGTGTCAAGAATATATCACCCAAAACGTAGAAAACTTGCTATTGCAATGTCCCACCCTGGGGACCTTAGAAATAAATGATCCTTAGAAAATCTTCTCAATATTGATAGTGTGGATAAATTAAATAAGATCTATTTATTTTTATTAAAAACTCTATATATTTAAAATAACAACGAATCCACATAATTTGTGTAACAAGCCGATTACTACTTAATAAATACCATAAACAGGTCAAGGGCGAGGCTTGAAATGTTAATTCATTATATTGAGATAATTACATTTTTTATATTGTATTTGGAATAATTATCTTATTTTCTATATAGTATCAGGAATAACTATTTAATTATTTGTTAGGAATAAAAATTCAATTTGCTACGTCATTAAACTACTAAATCATACAAAGATGTACGAAAGAATGTACATGAAAGAATACTAAGATGTACTATATTGTTTTGGGAAAAACTATTTAATTATTTATATACCTTTAGGAATAACTATCTAATTATTTATGTAGTACTAGGAATCACTTTTTAATTATTTATTAGGAATAAAAATTTAATTTCATATGTTATTAATTTATTAAATCATATTGAGACATACACTTTTTTATATTGTTTTTGGTTTTAGAAATAACTATTTAATTATTTATTAGGAGAAAAAATTGAATTCGTTGTATTATTAAATTATATTAAGATTGTTACAGTAAGCAATAGGAATTTACCTATGTATACGTATTTGTATCTATGCTTTCATTGTCATTCAATACTAACAACAATTACTAATAGCAAATGGGCCAAACTCCATGGCTTAAAGATGTATATATTAGTCAATAGACTAACTATCTATCTACCTATATGGAATGTATAGTAAAGAGAATTATTGTGACCCTTAAAAAATTAAAATTCCAGTTTTCGAAGGAAACTAAAATTACATATTTAGAGTACGTGGTCTGCCTGGGATTTAACAATAATTTATGAACTTTTTCGTTAAAATTAACAGAATGGACTTTCCACTTTTTATAATCGATTTTACACTTTTTTTTACGCCCTCTTCCTGGTCATTTCTGACATACGGTGGAGGGGGGGAGGAGGAATTATCTTGAGGTAACCAACCTATCCTAACCATGGATATATTCATTTTGTGGGACCGCCACAGAAATATAATTAAGAAAAGGCAAACACTGGTTTCATTGTGTTGTATATGTCATTCGCATTAACAGAAATAATCAGGATATTTTGTTAATAAAAATACCTTTTTTTTTTTTTTTTTAATTTACTGCTCATATTTCACACAAAAAGTAAGAATCATATCAATCTTCCTATCTCTTGAAACACACACACAACCATTTTACGTTCTATATGGTAATAATTATGGTATTAAACATATTAATTATCAAACATAGTATTAAACATGCAATATAAAATTAATAATATTTTCTTTTGAGTTGATGGATTATTACTCCAAGCAATCAAGTAAGCGTTACACTTTGATCTTGGAATGTCTTAGGATTATTTCCAGAAAGGGGGAGAATACTACCAATGTAATTATACGCTTTCTGCTAACAGATTCATCAAAATATTGCTTTCCCACGTGCCGTTAAAAGGGTGATTATGGATTAAACTACCATTTGGGAGTTCGTATACCGTATTAAATCCCTTTCCAAAGACCTTCCAAACTAGAGAACCTTTTCATAAACGAAAAAGTTTGACTTACGAGAAATTCGTATCCTTTCAGAAAATGTGTAATATGAAAAATAAGATTGAGAAATAAATAATTTAAAATATAACTTTAAAGATAATAAATTAGCATGTATACCCACTATACGAAGAGGTATGGATATACAAGTGGTGATATATGATTAGGAACAAGATCAGATAAATTTAATTAATTAATTATATTCCATTAAATATAATGAAAAAAAACTATAAATAAATAATACTGAATTAAATGAAACCTAATAAATGGGAATATGATTAAACCTAGAAATTTATGATCTGATATTACAAAGCTATCATCCACTATTAACTTCCTAACCACCGAAACCCACTAGTTTCTTATCTTGCTTCCTCCTGCATTCCTAAAAATCTTCCGAGGCATCTGAAAAGAAAATGGTCTCGAGACTTACGTAGATATGTTAGTAGAGTGCTACCAATTTGTAGTTTCTCTACATATCTGTCTGTATCATACCATTGTGATCAAATATCACACTTGTTACATGTATTTGTATGTAAATACAGTTTTAAAATTCAATAAATAAATGAAAGAAAGCTATGATAAAAAGTTAATCTAAAAGTCGAATTTCAATTTTTGCTTAGAAGTATCTAAAATATTTTCAAAACTAAATCAAAACAAGATATTTTGTCAAACTATATATGTACATGTCGAAATCTCTGAATAAGAGATTATATTACCAAAAATGATATTAATCCTTTCCAGCCAGTCCACCCAACTAAACCCGATTAAGTGATGGTCCTATATCACATTTGAATAATTTATTTATAACGGGAGAGGAGACTTAAGTCAGAATAAAAGTTGAATCGAGTAAAATTGGAAAATGCCGTGCAAGCTCGTTAACCATGACATATCTTATATATTCGAAAATAAAATAATTTCATGCTATCATGTACTATTTATATATATATTGGTTCCTTCCCAGCCAACTCTCTCTCTTAAATCCGGAGTTTACAACGTTCGTAACTCATCTTTGAAAAAAATATTTAAAACAGTAAGAGGAGATTTAAATTTAAAAATTACTTTTTTTTTTATTTATTGACATTTACAACTGAACATAAAATATATCAAGTAAGTTTGAAGTGAGATCATAATCGTATGATAATGGTATGAAACTACCCATTGGTAGCACTCTAAAAATATTTTGACAATTTCAGGTCTCGAGGTCATCATCTTTTCAGGCGCCTCGGAGGATTGTCAGGAATGGAAGGGGAAGCAAGATTAGAAACTATTGGATTTGAGTGGGTTGAGTAGTTACCATTCTAACTTGGCTTCTTCTTCTATTCCTGACAATCCTTCGAGGTGCCTCGAGATGGTCTCGAGATCTTGTAGTGTAGAAATATGATTAGAGTGCTACCAATGGGTAGTTATGTAGGTAGTATGTAAATACAGTTGTAAATAGTAATAAATAAATTTTAATTTAATAATTTACCATTATTTTTACTATTTAATTTGCTATACTATTCAACAAATTCTTTATAAATCAATTAATTAAGGACCTGACTGTTGTTTCTTTCTTATGAAATGGCTACCTCTTTTTTCTTCCCTTCATCAGAACGGCCATTGAGGAAAGGCTTTTGTTTGCGCATGCGTGACTGCCTTCGGCGGTTGTAGGGTAACGGGTCTCGCTAGCATCCGCATATTTTGCATCTTTCGAACTCTTATGAAATTAGCGTAAGTTAATTTATGTTTGAAAAATATGAAAGAATATGATTTTTTAGGGTTTTGGTTGATTGGATTTTTTAAAGAACGTCGTTTTATAAAGTAATTAGACGTAATTATTTCTTACGATTGCTGAGTTATTAATTTTTCAACAAAATCATGATGCCACTGACATTAAGGTCTACTGACAGTCTCCTAAGAGTTATCTAGGAAAGAAGACAAACAAAGAATAATGACCCGGATAATTGAGACAATTTCAACATTAGCTCTAATGGAGGAGGCAGGAGTCAATGTTCCAGCCACTACAGAAAGGAAGAAAAAAGAATTCTCAAAAAAGTTAACTCATTCCAACTGAAATGACAAAATGACGAGTGAAAAAAGTAAGTAAAACAAGTAATAACTAAGAAAAGGGAGGAATATACAATCTGTCTGTGACCTTCGCCATAGACTTAAAACATCCTGTCATTCAGTTTCTTTTGAAGATTGCCCACTTATTCCTACAGATACACTATGAAGGCTTCTGGATGGGTGGCCTAGCGTAGACTCCTCAAGAATAAACCGACAGTGAACTGCCAATTATTATTGGCCCATGATAATATATATACGAGTTCAGTACACATGACAGTATAAGTAATATTGAAGAGAGGAGATAGTGTTGTACTTTGATCATTGCCTGCACAGTTAGACTTAATGGATAAAAACTTAATCTTTATATGAAAGATTTAGCATTAAATTCTAACGTTGGCTGCAAATATTATACCTGTCCCCTGACAATATATGCCTGTTCCATGACAACATAAATAAAACAAAAAAAGGACTCTGTTGTGTACATGGGGTCATCAATCAGTTTTTTGGTAGGAGCTGTTAGTAATGTGATGGAACCGTATTGTATTGTCATAGATACAGTATTTAGTTTTCAATGATTCATTAATACAAAAATAAACATTGTATCCATGATAATTTAGTTATTGTCTTATTAAGTCTTACAAAACTTTATCACTTTTGAAAAATTATTAATATTTATGATCACTCATCCCCCAGTGGAGCGGCACCTCCCCGTTCTTTGCCTTCAGCGGACCCAGTCCAAACCTTATAATGCCACATGGCAAAGGAAGGGCACCAGTTACATTTTTATTATTGTGAATATATAATATATAATACGTGAATTGTGAAATGGTGAAATTGGAGGAGCAGAAATGAGAAAGAAAAATAGGAATGAATTGAAACATTTGTATTTGTTGTACAGACCGAAATTGATTGTAAAAGGAAACTGTAGGGGGAAAAGTTGTTTATCATTTCTTATTATTACATCTTTTTATATCTTATTATACCATGTATGTGTAATTTATATATGTCCGATTACGGATTGATAAGTATGCTGTGTGAGATAGCAACCTGATGTATTTAGGCAGCATAGATAAATAAAGTATTTCTCTCTCTCTCTCTAAGATATATATTAATATTGTTATTTATAATAAAGGAGGTAAGGAAGAAAAAAAAATATTACACATAATCTAACTCTAATTACAGTATGTATAAGTAGATGCATAATTCAATATAGTAATTTACTAACTACGTCAATTGTAATTGTCACTTTTTAAAGTGTAAATTGTAATTGTAAATTTGTAACTTTGTCAATTGTAATCTACTAACTTTGTAAATCCAGTTTAAATGGCCCTAGTGGTCGAAACACTTATATAAATAAATACTAATATCTAATTTTCGCTCTGCTCTTATTAAGATAGAATTTACTGATTATCCTGGGAGTAAAGTGTAAATTTGTGACACAGTGGAAGACACATCATTTTTTATGTTATGATGATAAGAAGACCGTGGATAATATATTTGAGGAGAAGATGGTTGGGGGTGAGGTTAGAGAACAGCACAATAAAAAATAAAACTCATTTATTAGTGCCAACGACCAAAAAAACAAGATAACAACCAATCAATAAAAGGATATATAGAATGATTAATGTAAACAATTACAGAATGAAAAAGTACAGAATGGAAATAGATAAAAATAAAATAATGAAAAATGTGGGAAATAAAACGTATATATCGCACTAGTATTTCTAAAGTGACACAACTCAAAATTCAAGACAACTGACAATGTGACACTGTTGCCTATGGAGGGGGAATAGCATTAAGGAACACAAGTGCCCTCTGGCGGAAAAGCTCTGAAGCTAGGTTGATACAGTTTTGATGATTCATAAAGATATATTTACCAATTTCTTTCATAGTCATAACTCAAAAACACCGATTTTTGAGTTGTGTCACTTTAGAATTACTAGTGCGATATAGGTAATTAAATATTTAAATAAAATAACATAATTAATGAAAAAAACGTTATATAAACAATGAAATATGAATATTTTAATTTAATAATAATAATTTAAAAATTAAAGAGTAGTCATGTAATATATTTTTTAATTAATATTGTTTAATAGATTTGTTATATTTTATGGAATAAAGGTAGGAGATCATTGGCATGGTATGTAATCTATTTGTTATCCCTTTTTGTAAGGATAGTCTTGTTTAAAGAATTTATATACTGGTTTTATATCTCCTTATTAATATATTTGAAGTTTTATCAATTTATTATAAAATTGACAGCAATACGTTTATTATTAACATATTTATGACTAGTAAGGAGAACAGTTAAATGTGATAATTGAAGATAAATTTATTTAAGATAATTGTTTTATTTTTAAAAAACTTGATGTGGTGACAGCCCCGTAACGTTGTTAATGAATCAAGAAAATGAAGAATGTTAACAAGCAAGAGTACTTTCATTCACCACATCTAATTATATTAATGAAAACTAATCTAGTAAGAAGCTAATTCATTTATTTATAATTATTTTTGAAAAGGTTACAATTTATTCTTTATTATTTGTAAAATACTATAAATTTAAAGCTATATAGGATATTAAATCAAGAAGGCATTGCATTGTTTACCTGTATATGAATATATGGATTAATTGAAGTATTTACTTTCAGTTCACATTATAATCGAAATACTGTATTTTAATATTAATTTTGAATATTGACATACGAATATACTATTCGATCAGTTAGGACAGGCTCCATGTCTGGGTTGTAATACAAGCCTAATTTATAACAAATACAAAAAAAAAGTAATGGTAACATTTTTGAAGGGAATTTAATGATTATCAATATTATAAGGTATTTAAACCGTTTTTAGTAAATAAACGATAATACAAAAAAAAAACAGCCTCCGTGGTACGGTAGGGTCTTCATTAAAACGGATGCTCCTCAAAGCTACCTAAAAATCAGTTGCCCTATAACTCACTTGAGAATAATTGCCCAACTACGACTCTCCGGTAAATATGCAATTACTCTAAGTGTCGGTCTACACAAATATACTTTGGACCCACAGAAGCTTTGTCCAGCTTGTGATGGAACGGCCCTGGAAGATTGCTTTCATTTTCTTGACAGATTGCCCCGCGTATCATGAGAACCGAATCCGGTACATGCCGAAGCTAAGCGATATTAGCCGAAATCAGTTGTAGGAATTTCTGTCTGTACCCTCAGGATTAGATCTTTAACTGTTTTTATATATGTAACACAAAACCTTTTGCTTAGAGCTGGATACATATCGTCCCAATAAGATGAATAGTTTGTGTTTTGTTTTTAATATTATTAAATATGATGTGACGTTATTGTTTTATTCTAACGAATATGGATAGCCCAACTTAGGTACATTGTTATTAGTTTATATAAACGATCTGTAACTCATCATTTTTGTAAAATTACTACAATTGATTATCTATTTCATGAATTTCACAGGCTAACTCTATTTGTACAGGGGTTGCCCCATAAACAAATGAATAAATTATTATTATTATTACAAAAAAAACATATCTTCCTCTCCAACTACTATCTTCGGTTCTACACTAATATCCTGGAACGTCTGATTGGTTACCTACTTAACAAAATTCTAAGGTAAATTCTGGCCGTAACAATACCTCCTCTCACTTCAATGTTACCTGTTATCATTGTTATAAATATTAGTTTCAAATCGATAACTGCTGAAAAGAAATATTGATTTTTTTGTACTTTATAAATAATAATTTTTTTTTTTTCAAACGTTATGTATTTGTTTTTATTTATTTATTTAATACCAGATAGACCTGGTGGGCCTTCATGATTAATATAACAGGTACATTTTTTTTATTTAATAACTGATTTTGGGGGAGGCGAGAGAGGATGCAATATATACACCTCTAACTATTTACAGCGCTATAAATATTGAATAAGTGTGAATGATAACGATGAATTCAAAAATAAAAAAAATAAAAAAATACTTTTATATAAGAAAATAAATTTGTAGTCCTTAGGAAAAGAGTGAGAACAAAGAAAAAAAAACATTAACAACAAAACCAATGAAATTTACAGATTTAATCAAATAAATAATTGTCTTCTAAGGGGGGGGGGAGAGGAGGGAGTTAATTTGAGACGAAGAGAAAAAAATCGTAGTAAATAATAATAATAATGAAAATAAATAAATATAGAAGTTATAACAGAATGTCCTGCAGCAACCTGGGCTGAAGCCAAGTCGAAGCTCATCCTGAAAGCTTTGGTTACCCAAGTTGTGACAGTACAAGAGCCCAATAGACGAAAAAAGCTGTTTTTTTTACTATCACTTTAAATTTTTACCCCAATTTTTGACCTTAGTGAAAACTATATATAATTACTAATCAAAGTTGATGAATCTGCCAAGGCTACTAAATGGCGGCAGTTTTAAAACGTTAATCAATATAAAAAAATCATCTTTGCATGATATTTGCTAAAATAAGTTGATTTGGACAAAATTTCATGTGAGAAATTCTTATTCATTTTTAAATATCAAGAAAACTACTACCACAAGAAAGATTCGTGTAATAAACGACTTTATAGCATTAATTTGAGTGCTTGCAGACATCCATACGACTAATACTTGCTGAGATATTGTATTTCATTAATCCAAAAAGTCTGTCCGAACAACTAAAAATCAACATTTTGTGAATTTATTTTTTCAAATATCATACAATCTACCACTCCTACGAAGATAAAGGTTATAAGCTCCTTTATAGTATATTTGACTAACTTTAGTTTGAGTGATGGGAGGCATTTGTACGTCTTACGGTTCTTCAGATATATTTTTTCATAAGTCAAAATGTTTGTCCAAATCATAAATCAACAGTTTGTTAATTCATTATGTCAAATACCATGAAAACTATTACTCCTATGAAGTTAAATATAATAAATTACTTTATAGTACATTAGATTGACTTTAATTTGAGTGTTAATAGACATTTATCTAAAAAACCATTCGACTTGGTTTTTTAGATATAGATTTCTCAGAACAAATTCACCAACTTCTGATTATTAAGTGCATCTCTTATGAAATGTTGCTTTTTAAAGAGCAATAATCTCGGGAACTATAGAACGTAGCTATATAGTGCTCATATTTTAGAAAATTTCCTTTTCTTTAAATAACTTTCAATCAGGTTTTTTAGTGTTTTTATAATTTTAAAGATATGAAACTGCGAAAGAAAAAATGTTTTTTTAAAAGAACTGCTATTTTTTATTCCCCCTAACTATACTTGGCAGATTCATCAATTTTGACTAGTAATTATACATAGTTTTCATTAAATTGATCTAAAATTTGGGTTAAATAACTGATTTTTTTTTCTCCTCTTTAGCTCTTCACTAAAAGTCACTGCTCCTTTAACTGCTGGTAACTGGAATTTTACGAACCGTTTTTTTTATTATTTTGTCTATTAATTTCATTTGCATCCCAATGTCCTACAAACCAAGGGGCATCCACTGCGATTCTTAGGATTTTTTTAAAATTAATGCATCATATTCTTTAATTTGACCGGGGTATATAATATCCTGAACTGCAGTGAGCAGAAACAGGGATGAAATACGATCACCCAAACATCTGCATAAACCGTTCCTAATCAGAGATGCCGGTGGCTCAAGCGTCTCTCTTGGAACCCGACGTGTCCAGGTAGATAACTAGTCGAATGCCAACCTCTTGTTCAAATTCCTTCAGCCTATCTGACGCCATATAAAGGTCAAACATTCCACTGCAGACGGTTGCAGAGGAATCGATACTTGTACTCGGTTTGGGTTAGGATCGAGCAGTAACATCTAGCTGGGACATTGCCCAGGACTCCCCGTAGCCCGCTGGCACAATAAGAGCCTTTACCGTAAGTCACAGATCGGGAACGGCCCTCTATGAGATAGTGGTAGCTGGCGGCGAATTTTCCGCTCCGTAAGATGCGAATGTGTCTCACTTAGTAGTTACATTCCAACACGTACGCTTATTCTGCAGCCTCCTTTTTTTACCTGTCTTTTTTTTTTTTTTTTTTTTTTTACAGATGTCCTCAACCTCTTTTATTCTCCAGTTCCTGGAGACTCAATCCGAGTGAACCCTGTGACCATTAGTGAAGACATGAAGTCTTTTATGTATCTGCACTTCCTTGCTTTTCACATCCCTTTCAAGACGTCTTCGGGCTTTTGAACTTCATATTATGGCCGATATTTCTGTCGATGTATTGACAGCTTTCTTTCTATTTTTATTTTTTTATTTTTATATATCTAATGTTCAATGTCAGTTGAGAAAGTGTTGTAACATACCTAGGCATAAAATATGGACTTTAATTAGCATTTCGTATCACCAGTGATCTTTTCGGAATATTTTGACGCGCATTTATACTCAGTTCAAACATTACAATGTAAACTTCACTAAGCAAGTCCGTTTACACTTTTTCCCTTATTTAGTAAGGCTAATAATTAGAAATAAAAAAAATTAATTATCTTATCTTAAATATATTTTATCTGCAATACAATTTAACTATCTTTAATCACGTAAAAGTTTAAAGTGATACAGGACCCCACTAAATCCTTTTAGTGGGTTTTAGTGGGGCAGGTCAGCTGGGAAAGATTGCCTTTTAATATTTTTTGTGTTAAAATCTCTTCTTGTGAGATTGTGACATATCGTACTTCGATCCACATACTCGCTATAAGTATCTGTTTCAAAGGTAAAATATTTAAATCTACCTCAGATATTGACCACTTAACCCCAGCCGGAATAGTCCCTCCCTATTCCTAGTACGCTTGCGGCAGACTCATGCTATCATTGATGACACTGCCTTCAGCGGACCCGGCAACTTATCTTATAATGCCACTCTGGCAAACCAAGATCAATATTTGCCTACATATATACATCCATTTTTATTGTATATATTTAATTTGTTTATATTTATTTTTCTAGGAGGTCAAAAAAAAAAAATATTAACCACTTTTTAAATATTTAA
Source organism: Halyomorpha halys (assembly GCF_000696795.3). Classification (NCBI taxonomy): domain Eukaryota; kingdom Metazoa; phylum Arthropoda; class Insecta; order Hemiptera; family Pentatomidae; genus Halyomorpha; species Halyomorpha halys. Next base: position 1,883,995 of record NW_027114863.1, read on the forward strand.
CAAACAACAAATCGTATTCTACTAGGTCAATATGAATATGAAATATATGTATTTATTATTAATTAAATAGATTTGAGTGACTTTTTATTACTCTTAAATCTAGAAAATTTATTATTTATTGTAATAATCAAAACATACGGTCTTTTAAACGGTGGTAAAACATTTGAATTCAGTAAAAGTTTACTCAATTGATACAGGTTTCAAAGAGATATAGAATGATGTGCAAAAAAATTAATGTACACTTTTGCATATAAGTGTACGTATTGTATTTACCACAATAGAAGGCTATAATTAAAAAATGGTTTATAAAATTACCGATAGTTAAAGGTGCCATGACTTACAACTTGGGAAATCCAACCTCATCCCGAAGACTGACGCCCAGGCTGCTGCAGGACATTCTGTTATATATTATATATTTGTATATTTCTGACTACAATTTATTTTTTTTATCTTCATCTTCTTCTTAAATTATCTTTTTTTCCCATTAGAAGTTAATTATTTGTTTTGTTAAATATATGGATGCCGTTGTTTTTGTGTTTAATTTTATTTATCTGTCTTCTCAAGAATTATCATTTTATTCAATTTTTTTTATTCTTATAACTCTGTAAATAGTTAGGGGTATCTTTATCCCCCCCCCCCCAATCAATTGTTAAAAAAGAAATATACCCCTCTTACACTAACCATGTAAGGCCCGCCAAGCCGGTCTTTAATTAAATAAATAATAAAATAAAAAATTATTGTATTTGCTTTGGTTACAAAAAAAGGAGGGTAAGACAAAAAAAAAATAAGGTTAATACATTTTACAGTCATTATTTACCATCCTTTCTCATTGTAAATCGATATATCAACGTATAATCGAAACCTCCAAGCCAAGTTTAAAAAATATGAAAAAACTTTGTTATTAGATATATTAGCATTATAATGTATTATACGTAGGTGACCGCCATATCGTAGGACGTGTTTCATATTTGGGTGGCCATGCGGTGTTACCGGACCTCGCCGCAGCCGACTAACGGGAACATCTGCGGCTTTTAACAGATAAAAAAAGTTACGCTTCTGGTCACATTATTCCTCTTTGATAAAAAATGGAACGTTTTTTAATAATAATAGTTAGTACCTCCATTGTCTTAATGACGCGGAAACCAAAATGGCAGAATCAGTTTAAATTCAGATTAAAGCCAAAAAAAAAACTAATGTTAATATGTGACACCTAATCTATTCATGTATGGAGAAATCGCCGGCATACAAGTGAAACACATAAGGGGTATTTATGATGTGTTAAATGTAAAATGTTTTATCATGTTAAATGTTATAATTATAGGATTGCGAGAAGCCATATTTAAAGTAATTTAAAATGTTATATGCATCAGAGCTCCTAGCGGATTTTCTGAGTAGCTTTCTTTTTAACCTTTCCTTCCAAAACTTCATGTTATTGTTTACTTCTTAGTTTTGATTAAAGTAATTTATTAAAACACGTCTAAATTGAGTTAAAAATGGAAGTTATGTAAGTTTGGCTACTGAGTGTCTTGTTAAGCTAACTTGAGAGGAAGAGAATCAAGATGAGCTAATTGCAACTGTCTTAACATTATTATTATTGTCATCCATTGCTTTATTAGTTATAAAAACATCCAAATGAATACTAATTCAAACAACGAGCAAGTAATGTGTACAAAAACATTGTTTGTAACTGAAACAAACAAACCGTCTGTTAATGTCACCTCAGCTGGTCTGTTGCGTGACGTCATTCTCCATTTAGCAGACCTAGTAACAGACTCTCAACCATGTTAAATGTTATATCGTTTTAACTTGGTAACAGAAGGAAATATTTATCTATTTAATATGAGTTTTTCCAATTAACATGTTAAACTAAAGATTATGAATACCCCTATTATGTGATGAGTTTCTAGTTGTGAGTTATTTGTTTTTTCCTGTCTAAATTGTAAAAAAGATTAAACTCCAAAGAATTATAAAACATAAAAAAATTACCAAATATCTTGAAACTCAATTTTCAACTTTTATTTCACTTGCAAACCACCGAAACACTTAAACCCTATAAATTAGATTAAATAAACATAAATTAATTTCTATTTAAAAAGACAAAATTATCAATACGGTTTTAACATAAATATATTTTATAATAATGTTAATTATTATTTTACTGTGTACAACTAAAAAAAAAAATTAACTATAACTGTTATAATGATGTTGAAGATTAGTAGCAGATAATTAATTCCTGAATTAATATATACTACAACTCCGATTTAACAAAGTATACAACTGCTCATTTAATTACTCAAATTATAGGTATTCCAAATTACAGATATATTTAAAACATGGGTATATATATTATTATTATTATAAGGGGTGGGTATGATATTGTCACTCCGGTTAAAATCTGAATGATTTGATCCAGTAATCCCCTTTTTTAATTTTTTTTTTTTCAAAATGCCTTCTTCATTAAACTCGATTTTTTACGGCCCATTTTATTATTCCACCTTATATGTAAAATAAAATATTACTTGGTGATAAATAAAAAAAAAATTATATAATAAAGAGAAAAATAGTTGCATACCGATTTATATAATTGTAAAACTTAATCCAAGGAATTAAATAATTATTCTATTTTTTCTATAGTTTTATAAAAAGTTCTTTTTTTTTTAATAACTAAGCCCTAATAATGAATTTATATTCATTCTTTTACGCACATACTGCATCGATAATATATTAAAATAAAATATTTCTTTAAATATAATTTTGAATGTTTACAGTTTAAAGGCAATCTTAAAGTCCAACGAATTTCACTGCAGCAATGGAAGTTTTTGTTTATTTATTTTATTTTTTTTATGATTCAAATGATATCTTGTAATAGTTTAGAGTATAAACAATTTTTGTAAGAATTATAAAATTTTTTTATAATAAATCAATAATTTACATGACCATAACACTGATGTATTTTCAGTGCCGACCTGGCAGGGGGCACTTGCTCGGAATTACAAAAAATACATTTTAAAATTTATTTTAGCCTTTTAAAAAAGGATTTAAATTAGAGACATATTGAATTAAATAACAACTTAATAAATTAATTTTATATTGGAGATGGGGGCTCATTGCCTGAGGATGACAAATGTTTAAGGGCAGCACTATGAATTTTATAAATAATGAAATATTAAGTAATAGTTTATATTACTTATAACATTAAGTAATTTAATATAATTAAATTACTCATAATAATGAAATTAAATGGAGAAATATGCAGCTCAATGGCAATGCACTACTAGCTCCAAGGACTCGGGTTCGAATCCGGCTGTGGCAGATAATTTTTTTGAGTTTCACTGTAGATTAGGGAGGCCTCGACGCAGCCTCATAATACAGTAGGTACCCTTAATTGAGTAGAAATCCGACAGTCGAGCGTAATTCTGACCAAACACCTCCTTGCACAAAAGTTGGTGAAGTAACAGTACTTCCTTATAAAGTTTAATACCATTTAATTATATTAAATTATTAATAATAATGATACTAAAAAATAATAATGATACTTGTTGATAATTTGTCATATGATTATTTTAATTTAATAATCATGACTAAACAAGGCCTGTTATATCCGTGGCTAGTGAAAATTTTTATTGAAAAGGTTAGTTAGATTCGACCAAGACAAAAATAAAGATGTTTCTATGTTTTAATTTTTAGTTGAGTGATCTGTATTTACCATGCAAAATATTTTGATTCATAAACTGCTAAAAATTAAATAAATTTACTCACTAATTATTCTATAGTCGACCATGGTAAATATATTAAAAAACAATTTTGATCCTTTTTCTCAACTTTATTCTTTTTAAAACTTCCAACGTTTCGACCACTTAATTCATTTTCAAGGATACCTTTACTTTGTTTTCATTTTTTCTTCTAAAATTCTTTAAAATGCCGGCTAATTGCCTTTTTCCCATAAATTCTTCTATACAATTCTTTCCCAAATTTAAAACTTTTACTAACCACTTTTCTTTCTATCATTTATATTTGCAAACTCCAAACAGAACCTACCTTCAACAGTTGAATCATCTGTTGAAGGTAGGTTCTGTTTAGAGTTTGCAATTGTAAATGATAGAAAGAAAAATGGTTAGTAAAAGTTTTAAATTTGGGAAAGAATTGTATAGAAGAATTTATGGGTCAAAGGCAATTAGCCGGCATTTTAAAGAATTTTAGAAGAAAAAATGAAAACAAAGTAAAGGTATCCTTGAAAATGACCTAAGTGGTCGAAACGTTGGAAGTTTTAAAAAGAATAAAGTTGAGTAAAAGGATCAAAATTGTTTTTAAATAAACTAAACCACTCTCAGACAAATATATTAATAAAAATTAATCTAATGTTAAAATTATTTGTTCGAAAATATTTTAATTTCAAAACTGAAAGAAATATTTACAAAGACACTAAAATAAACTTTTTCACTTATAAGTTATCAGATAAGTTTTTTTATCAATGTTGAAAAGAGATTCAAAGAAATCTTAAGTTTTATGATATTTAAAACAATATTATTTTTTAAAAAGAAAATCTTCATATATTTAATAAATTTTTTTCTGACTTTGTTTTTTGCCTTGGTCCTTTGAATTGGTATTGACGACGAAATTTTTTCTTCGGTTCTCCAAATTACTTTTGACCCTTGGTAGTTATTTAATGATGTTCCTCTGTCACATATAAGTATCAATGATTAACAGATACTGAATTATTTGTTTTATTTATTTATTTTAATATGTTGACCTCTCTATTTGTGTTTTAACGTATTTATTCATTAAATTATTTTATTTTATTAATATTATTTTTTTAAAAACTTATTTATCCATTCAAGTGTTTCCTGTAACCGGGTTTTTTTTATTATATTTTCCTTTTAATCTATGTGTTAGTCTTATTCTCGTAAAATGTATCTATTTGTTTGTTCTTGGTAGACTGATCTACTGCTGTGACTATGAATGATGGTCTGATCTCACATTGCCGTCTAATAGTGAATTTGTTTAGCGGGTCACTGAAGAGGATCTAGGAGGGTGAATTCCGGAGAGCGAATTTGTTGATCGGGTGAATTGAAAAATTGTGAAAGGGTGAAATTGGAGGAGCAGAAATGAGAAACAAAAATAGGAATGAATGAAACATTTGTAATTGTTGTACAGACCGAAATGGATTATTAAAGGAAACTGTAGGGGGGAAAAATTGTGTATTATATCTTATTATTGTATCTCTTTTTTTTCGGATTATACCATGTATGTGTAATTTATATATGTCCGATTCCGGATTGATAAGTATGCTGTGTGAGATAGCAACCTAATGTATTTAGGCAGCATAGATAAATAAAGTATTTATCTCTCTATACTTAACATGTATGATAAATGAAATGGTTTTAAAAATAAATTTTAGGTGAAACTAAATAAGATTTCCAGTTATAGAACCAGTTTTTTAAGCTCATTTTGAAACAACCATATTCCATTTTACTACCTGTACAGGTCAATTTTATGGGAAATAGCCGACTTTAAGATCGTATAATAATAAAATGGCTCTAGTCATATTATGAACCGCTAGATTTATATTTTCCTAGAAGTAGACCAAAGCTAGAAGTAAATCAGTCTGTAGAAAGACCTTACCGGAGAAAACATAAATTTATAGATTCTTGTTTAAAACTGAATAGAGTTGATTAGTTGGCTTTTAAGAAAATCTCTCTACTTTAATCTGGTTAAAGATTCACGGTTTCCAGCAGTCTTTTATTAAAAGTGACCTTCAAAGTGATTGATGGAATATAATTAACATAATTATATATATATTAATGCAGGGGAACTCATGTTCTCTACCTATAGTATTTGTATGACGAATACATAATATTGTATAAAAAATAGAAGAAGCAATTTAAAGAATTAACAAACAGCATAGACCTGTAATGTTAATGCGTTTAGTGTGCAAAACCTTCCAATATTTTGCGTATAGTTGTTTTTATAATCTTCTTTGTTCTTTGTATTTACTGTTTTTTTTTCTTCTTAGTTTTCTTATTTGTTAGTTTAGCGAGACACAATAAAATTATTTTTGAACTTAAATAGTTTTAAGTTTGTACACTTTTTGCTTTAAATATTAAAAACTACTTAAGTTTTATGTTTGTCTACTTATTATTTCTTAATCTTGCTTTTCTTTTTATTAATTTATTATTATCTTGTATATATTATT